>NC_068989.1:76363135-76364119 GCF_001194135.2 Octopus bimaculoides
CTACTGGATCTGTTTCTGTAAATGGATCTTAAGTAAATTTTATTATTACGAGTTTAAGTCAGGCGGCTAGCTGACAGAATCGTTAGGACGATGGACAAAATGCTTAACAGTGTTTCGCCCGTTACTACGTTCTGAGTTAAAATTCCGCCGAGGTCGATTTGGCCTTTCATCATTTCGAGGTCGATAGATAAAGCACCACTGAAACACTGGGGGTCGATGTAATTGACTAGTCCCCCCCCCCCACCAAATTTCAGGCCTTGTGCCTATAGTGGAAAGGATTATTAGAAGTTTAAGTAATCGTGAAACTCATTTTTCTATGACTCCTCAGAGAAACCATGTTTTTTTCTTTAAATCTATACACATTATCAGAACAATTGAAAAAACAAAAAAAATTTCTATCAATAATATAACCTAGAATAATAATATCAACAAGATTAGAAACAAAATGTATAATGATGTATTTAATGGCTAATGACCGAATACATACATACATACATATGCACATACATAATGCATACTTACATACATACATACATACAAACACACACATATGCACAGGGGTCACCCGGTCTCCCTCCTTCGCGGTGAGCAGGAATTAATCTTCACTCTTCGTTCTTTTGCTCCATATGGGCTCAACTCACTACCTCTCTTCATCTGACACTAAACCCATATGGATTTCCACACACATCTCACACCCAACTGCCTCCCCTTTACATACACACCTGCATACCGCCTACGTACATACCCTCACCACACATACATCACTATACAAACACTGAGACACACTCTTGAAATCATTACTCACTTTATACACCATTACACACCCACACCAACCTTCCCACTCCTCACACATTAACACCAAGCACTTCTCAGCACCCTCACCATACACCCACACACAGTATATCTATCTATCTATCTATCTATCTATCTATCTATCTATCTATCTATCTATCTATCTATATATATATATATATATATATATAT
>NC_068989.1:76365597-76368608 GCF_001194135.2 Octopus bimaculoides
ATATATATATATGTATATATATAAACCATATTACTAAATAATATCTTCGAAAACATATGTCAGCACAGTATTATGAAAATTTTAGCTGTTAATAAACCTACGACACAAACGAAAGGCCAAAATTAAATTCATCTTAAGACATTCGTTCATTCAACCAACAGCGACGTCATTGAATAACTAATTTAGTTTATGAACATAAAAGATAAAAATACCATAGTAATTCTATACTTTTTGACAATTTGAAATCTATATAGAAAAATAATACAAAAAGATTTAGATGTTTAGCATTTATTAACGGCTAAAATTCTTTCAGATGTTCTGTTGTAAGTTCAGCAATTTAAATTACCTTGATAATGTTGAGTTGATATATATTTTCGATATATACATATATTTACATATACATAAGAAATTCTATCCACCAATGCAATGTTGAGCACTCATTCTTGTCGTTCGACATTTACGTATAAGTATATACTCAAACACGATAGAATTAAATAGACGCCACATAAAGCATTGGTCTATGCGCATTTTAACTTTAAAGGGTTTATGCTATTTTATTAATTGACATTTTTATGTTTCAGGTTCTATATGTGACTGTTTAATCATGCCACGTGTAAAAGAAACCTTAGAACTGTTTGAATTTCAAAGTGGCCGTATTGTGGGTCAGTCTGAAGGTGCACTTAATCAGTGTAAAACAACAGAAAACCTTGAGATCCTGCTTTCTACAGTTAATAGAGTGCAATTCACCAGAGACGGGAAGTTCACATCACCTCACCCAAGTTGGCCAGGGCCCTCTGACTGGGCTCTTCGCTTTGGTAAGAGAAGTGTGGAGGGCAATCGTTGTTGCAAGGCCTCTGACAGCAGATCAAGTTGAGTTCAGTCCAAGAACAGCTGTCAGATATGTCGATAAACCTGGCTACTATGGCAGAGCAGCAAGAAAGAAGCTACTTCTTCGACCAGCCAAAAAGGTGGTGAGCTGACAGAAATGTTAGCACGTCGGGCAAAATGCTTGGCGGTATTTCGTCTGTCTTTACGTTCTGAGTTCAAATTCCGACGAGGTTGACTTTGCTTTTCATCCTTTCGGGGGTCGATAAATTAAGTACAAGTTGCGTACTGGGGTCGATCTAATCGACTGTCCCCTCCTGCCCCACAAAATTTCGGGCCTTGTGCCTACAGTGTAAAAGAATATCAAAAAGGGAAAAGATTGGACCAGTGATTTGGTAGAAAGGCCACTAGCATGTTGGAACACTCATGATCTCTGATGAGTCTAGATTTGCTGTATGTTCTGACAGTTGTCGAATGTGGGTCTGGAGACTCTGTGATGAAGAATTTGTCCTGAAAAGATTGCAGCCAACAATGAAACATGGTAGTTATTCTGTGATGGTTTGGAGACCAATTTGAAATAATGGTCAGTCAGAGCTAGTGGAGTGTGAGGGACACATAAAATCAGATAAATATATGTCCATAGTCCAGAAAAGACTCGTTTCAATCTTCTTCAGTGAGGAAATGATTAAAGATGACTCATGTAACCTTGTGACATAGCTGAAAATATCCAAGATTGGTTCGAAGAGGATGCCACTAAAAAGGACCCATCGCCAGTCCAGGTACCAGATATGAACCCTGTTGAGCATCTTTGGGGCATAATAGACTGGTCATTTCATAAAAAGATCAAGAAAGCATCTTGAAAGCCAGATCTTTTGAGATTATTGCATGAAACGTGGCAAGAAATTCCGCAAAAGAATATTCATCTGATCAGTAGTGTGCCTAATAGGGTCCTCGTATTGAAAAATGAAAAGGGCATGTCTACTAAATATTAGATTGTCACATTATAATAATTAATAATTAATAAATTTTAACGATAATAAGAGTGTCTACTTACTTTTGTCGTGTCTGTGAGTATGTATATATATATATATATATATATATATATATATATATATATATATATATGCGCCCCAACCACGTGTGTGTGTGTGTGTGAATGCAGATATGTGTGTACATTCTGAAACTGATCCGCACCGCACCCCAACAAACAGGCATAAAGCCCTCGATAAACGCAGATTCTACAAAATCTGACTATTCAGATTGACTATTGAAATCTGAAGGTAATCGAGCGAAATCTTCATCGTAAGGCAATTCTCTGTGCCAAAATCAAAGAGCATATATCGATTATATATTGAACCCCTTTTAGTCTATTATGCATAACAATTGCTCATGTCCCCAACCGATATGAAGCAATATCTTTGACATATGAAACAATATCTATGATTTATTATATAGTAGTATAGCTAGAGTGTGTACCACCGGGGCAGCCCCTGATTTTATTTCCGACCTCCCACTGGAGGCGCATTCAGACTTTACCTATTTGAACAACAATTTCAAAGGCGCCACCCCATAATAGCTTAGCTCAGGTCAGACTGTACCGCTCACTACTCTGTCTTGCTACGCTACTGTGATTATATAGATTAAAGTATTTTCCGTTTTTCCAATTACAGAAGTCAGCCCCTGTTCCAGTGAATCGTGCAGTCACTTCTGTTTGCCAAGCCCAAGAACTATTTACGAAATCCAAGACCCATGGATCTGTGCCTGTCCAGACCATCTGATACTGTCAAGCGACGGACATAACTGTGTGGTGGATGAAGGTTTGTCCCTATATGCGCTAATTGTGAATTTCTTGTTTTATTACATAATAAATTTATTACATAAATAATAATAATAGATTTACTAAACAATAATATTTTACTACTTGTAGGCGTAGATATGACTGTATGGCTGAAAAGCTCGCTTTCGAATTACGTGGTTTTGTGTTCAGTCACACTGTGCGTTACCTTAAATGCGTGTCTTCTACTATAGCCACGGGCCGAATAATGCACTGTGAGTGATCTGACGAATGGTCACCGTGGGGTATCCCGTCGTATATAATGCATATGTATATATACATACATACATACATATATACATACACACACGCACACACACACACACACACACATATATATATATATATATAT
>NC_068989.1:76369924-76370806 GCF_001194135.2 Octopus bimaculoides
GAAATGCTTAGCGGTATTTCGTCTGTCTTAACGTTTGGAGTTCAAGTTCCGCAGAGGTCGACTTTGCCTTTTGTCCTTTCGGAGTCGATAAATTAAGTACCAGGTGCGTATTGGGGTCGATCTAATCGACTGCCACCCCACCCCGCCAAAAAAAAAAAAAAAAAAATTCGGGCCTTGTGCCTAGAGTAGAAAAGAATTAGTTTTCTATAGACCGAGTGGAATTTACCGTAGTGGAATCTACCGGTCCCGATATATATATATATATATACTCGTCTTCCCCTTTGTTGCCTTTTCTGTACCAGTTACCTTCTTTGGTTTGGATTTCCGTTCCTTTATCTAATCCACTATGCGCCGTTTTACCGCAGCATCCAGTAATGATTTCTTTTCATCCAAAACTTTTCTGGCAGCTCTTTCCATGACATCAGGAGGGGTATCCCCCCTTGTAGTCTTCCTATTGTAATTTCTAGGCATGGCGTGTAAAAGTAAAATAGAAGGGGTAAGTTGATACATTGTAACAATTAACCCCGATCATAGATTACCTCGTACACAGCACTAGCAATGCATGGCATCCAGGACACACCTTCATATATCGAAGGCAACTTCCAACACTTCCTAATGAGCCAGAAAGTACTTCAGTAACACCACTCGTGCTTTAGTAGTTAAGGAAATAACTTTGTGGCAAAATTATACTTTATATATAATGATTCTTTCTCATTAAGCACCAACTCTGAAATTTGGGGGTAGAGGACTACGTCGACCCTAGAGATAAAATGACTCTTTAGCATATCGACTCCGAAATAATGAAAGACACTTAATCTCAGCAAAATTTGAATTCAGAGCGCAGATCCGGAAGATATGTCACTAAGCATTTTGTCTGGTGTG
>NC_068989.1:76370958-76374448 GCF_001194135.2 Octopus bimaculoides
GAGCACTGCATTGAAGGGTTTTAGAATTTATTCTCAATGATCTCTTTCACCGAGCCGTTATATAATGGGGATGTAAACAAGCCAACACCGATTGTCAAGCGGAGGGGGAGGGCAAACGTAAAGACACATATCCATAGATACGCGTACGCACGCGCGCGCGCACACACACACACAAACACACACACACACACACACACACACACACACATATACAGCCCTCCCCATACACACACAAACGACGGGCTTTTGCAGTTTCCATTTACCAAATCCAATCACGAGGTTTTGGTCGGCCAGGGGCTATAGTAGGGACGAGCTCAAGGTGCCACGCAGGTGGACAGAACCCAGAACCACGCGGTTGGAAAGCATATTTCTTACTATGCAGTCACGCCTTCGTGCAATTATATATGTGTTGGTTTTTACAATAGCATGGATCTGGAGATCTAAGCAAGGGTGATCGTACATAGTTCATGTCATTTTAAGAAAATTGGTTAAAATTAAGTTGTAACCATAGTCAAATGGTAACATAGATAAGAAGTAACATAATTGAAATAAAAATTTGTAATTAGAGAAAAGAAACTTTGTTTACAATATAAAAGTTATCAAGTCATATATGTAATCTGTTAGTAAAACCTAAACGGCATTTTTCATCGCGGATTACTGGTGTCAACAACTGAATCGATCTGAATATATTACGAAAGTGAATAAGTACTGTCTCGAGTCCTAGGACTCATAGAGCCGGTTATCCGATTTATAAGTGACCGCAGTCAAAACAATGCCTCCCGAATGGGATATCAGTTTACCACAGGGTCATTCATTTACAACTGAGTGAATTGAAGCAACGTGAAATGAAGTGTTTTGCTCAAGAACACAACCCACTGCCAGGTCTGGGAATTGAAACCATAATCTTGCGATCCTGAGTGTAACACCCTAACCACTAGGTTACACGCCTTTAACTGAATATTTTATCGATACTTATTTACTGTGCAAGTAATGGTGAGTGGCTGTGTTGATAAACGCAATATTTCATGGGGGATCTGAGATGAGAGAAGCAAATATTAATGAATTCAGTTCGAGCTTCTGTCATCTTCGTTTCTTATGTCACTTTTATCAAATCATATAATGCATTATACACTTTTTTTTTGTTTCAGAGCAGAGTAGTTCGTTTGCAGGATGGCACAAACACAGAGATTCAACAACTCACCAGATATCAAGTATAACAGGTATTACTGTTTATTTAACAACTTACCATCCCTATATATGTCACGTGATACACTAATCCTATTTCCTTAGCGTCCATTCATCATATATGATATACATTCTCAATGTTTATCAACGACCATAGTAAGTTGGGACTTACAAGAGGAAAGCTTCATATTGCCCAGATCGTATAAAGCAAAGGCTAACTAAAAGTTTGAAGTCAACCATGGACGTTTGGGACAAATATGAAAATGCTTTGAACAGAGAAAGGGTTAATATTTATCTTACAGCTTGTATGAGTCAACAGAATGTAGGGTTCCACGTAAGGCAACAAAGGAGCTTCTACATGGTCACAGAGTGTTCTAGAAACAACAACCAAATCTACTTCAAATCACACCTGGATGGTTTTAAAAGAAAAGACAAGTTAGATATTGTGACTATGGATAAATGACAGAATCAGAGACAAGATGAATCAAAAACATAGCTAGAACATCTTTGATTAAAGGGCTGTTCAATTAGGGCTGACATAGGACTAAACAGTCATAATACCAATTAGTAAGCATTCCATCAGCAGTATTGCGTCATAACACAGGGAACGAATAACATCTACTTCTTACTACTTTTAAAAGCAGCATTGTGGTACTAACTTTAGTAGTAGTAATTCAATTGAATTAATACATTCACTGAACTCTAGTAAATGTGTTAACACAAAGTTAGTCAAGTAACGGTCCCAACAATCATATTTGTATCCACACAAGTCACAAACATTGCACTTACAACTTCTACATCGGCTATCATCCACCATATCTATTTAACGAGTGCGTTAAAGACATTTTCTTCAGACTCGGCAGTTTTTAAACGTTTTAAAACACCGTTCATCAATACTTATTTCACTGTATTAACCTTATTATAACTCGATCAATGTCAGACATATATTCAAGATTCTTTTTTTACAGCAAAAAAAAATTTCATTACTAGGGTGGAACCGTTCGAATATTAAATAACAGAATGTGAGTTATGTTGGTGCTTCTCATAGAAACAAGTTCCGAGAGAACCTGTTTATTCAGTGCTGTGGTAAACATTTCATTTTTTTCTTTCCTACGAATAATTTTGTTCTAAATCACAATAGCTACAGCTTCTCACGGCTTACGTACTAATCCAAATTTGCAAACTTCATTTAACTCGCTTACTTCGATTTTTCTAAATTCACTTTTTCCATACACAAGTTTCTCTCACATTACAGTAAATATATTTTAATACCTGATCTTTAATTGTGTAAGAAGTTGCTTCAGTGGAAAAAAGTCTCGCGATGGCCATTTCAATCTTCCTTTTCGCGTCCGCTTTATGCAGACTATCTTAGTAAAAGCTTGTTTATAAAGCTTCTCCTCATACCTTCATTTAATTTTCATTCTAGAATTTTCTTGCTTGCCCCACCTGAAAAAAAGTTTTGTAATCATTCCAAATTTAATTTCAATTCATTAGAAATTCCTTTTAGTTCATTAAATTAAAAGTACAGGCCAGTACGTAATTATACATTTGTGAAGCAGAAAACAAGCATGGAAAATTTCTCAATGTCCTTCACAAAATGATCCAGATCTGAATACTGCAAAACAAGTTATCATATCGTCTTCTCTTAAAGGTAGTCTTTTACTATATGCCATTGTGAATTGGATCGTAACAAGGTACATATTTATAGATACATAAACTAAATCATTGTGAGTTAAGGTATCACTTTCAGGAAACAGAACATCAGCCTCTGACTCCTCAGCAATTAGAGAGATGCCCAAGTTACAAATTCACAAATTCAGAGCCCATTTTCACAAATACAACATCTTCCGGATAACAAAATTACTTGTCAAAATGTTCTCGTATTATAATTTTATTTATTTAGCTTTTGAAAAGTTTAATGTCATACTTAGTTACTAGCGATTAATAGCATTTTCATGAACGAATGTACGAATGGTGTAAGATAAAGGAAAGTAACTGACATTAAAGGAAACGTGAAGTTTTCATTGTAAACTTTTACTCCTCAACAATAAAAATTTAGCGGAGAAAAGCTTACAAGAAAATATTAGTAGGGTAATTTCTGATCTTAAATAGTATTATCTATTTCTTTTTAATTTCAGATGAATCAGAATCTATGAACAATAGATCGACCCAGAGAGCCTTATTTCATAGCAAACAAACAAAAAATGGTAGAATAATTTCTGATTTTGTTTTGCCTTGTATATATTTGTGCCTATACACAAGTATACATACATACATACATACACACACACACACACACACACAC
>NC_068989.1:76374458-76381152 GCF_001194135.2 Octopus bimaculoides
ATATATATATATATATATAAGTTTGGTGCAAATTTTAAGGTCTCTATTAAAAATGAAAGTGTCCATGATTCAGGCAATATCTATTCGTTAATATGATTTCCATTGTTTTCTAGAACTTCATTCCATTACTCAACAAGTTTATAAAAGCCACGCATGTAAAATTGATTAGGTCTTGACGCGTGATATGAATCCAACTCATTTTGAACCCCTCTTCTCTTTATGTCATCCTAAGACCATTGAAATGGTTCTGTAGTCCCCGAAACAAGTGACAATCAGATGGAGCAAGGTTTGGAGAATATGGAGGATGAAGCAATATTTCCCGACCAAGCCCTTCCAATAGATCTTTGGTGAGTCGAGCTGTTTGAGGACTAGCATTAACATGATGGAAGATGACACATTTTCTGTTGACTAAGCAGAGTTGCTTTCTGTTCAAAGCAGCCTTCAAATGAGGAAATTGATCACAGTAGAGATTAGTAGTATTTGTTTGATTGTTGTCTAACAGTTCGTAATGGACGATTCCTTCAATATCCCATAATGCAGTCAACATGATCTTTCTTGGATGAAGTCCTCCTCTTGGTTGTTGAACAAATCCTCCTGCTCCACTGATCCACGATTCGCGGCGTTTAAAGTTATTATAAAGAATCCATTTCTCATCACCTGTAACAAGCCTTTCTAAACATGGTTCCTTAAAGTGTCGTGAAAACAATCGCTGACAACAAACAACACGCTGTTGCAGATTCTCTGGAGACAGTTCGTGCGGAATCCATTTTCAGACCACTGAAACCTTTCCGATTCTTTTCATTTGTTGTAGCTCAGTTGTATGGGATACGTTAAACAGTTCTGCGAATTCTCTGCAAGTAGCGGTTGAATTTTCTGTGACAACAGCTTCCAACTCTTCAGAATCAAGTTGTTTTCTACGACCATCTTTTGGCTCATCTTTCAAACCATTTCCTGCAATGTATTTCACTCACTACATCATCCCATAAGCTCTCTGAAGGGACTTTGCTGTTGTGCTTGCATTGACATCTTTATGAAATTCATAGAGTAAAACATGTCTAATGTAATCTTTAGACGGGAAGAACATGAATGCAAATATAGCAGAATGGAAATTTCTCAATATATATCGACAGAAATCTATTCTTTTGTTTAAATGTATAAATACTTCAACAGAATTTTATAGTTTTGGTTTTTGAAATAAAAGGATTCCATCTTTTGACTCCATTGATATAGGAGATGTTAGTCTGTATTTCCTGTCACGAAATTTCACTTCTTTGATCAGCTGAACTGCTTGCTAATTGAAATAGCGCTTAAGTGTCTAAGTATTCTACAAACAGGCCTACCCTAAACAGAATCCTGAGGCAGAATCAAAGTGAGACAATATATAACAAAGTTGGATCTGTGGGATACATATACAATCCATTCGACTGGCTGTCAATTCCCGCCAGTTTCTGTTACAATGCAATAGTAAACCTCCCTTGCACGTGATTGCAAAGTGAACTAGTAAACAATTCAGCTACACTGCGTCAAAGAAAAATAACTATAAGTTGACTAATAAACTTCAACTAATTAATTCTCAAATGTGTCATTTTATGTTGCTAATGTTATTTTTGTTGATACTTTAAGGTTCGTCAGTTACACCCGGAAAAATATCTGCCTATGTTATTGTCCCTTTGATCCTGTTAGGGGCAGGTGTAGCAGCTTTCATTTTCTTGAAGCGGTGAGTATCTGTTTCGCCTCAATATTAACATGATGAACCAATAATACCTATAACTTTTATATACGCCAGTATTAATTTCTACTTGTATAATAAATTTTCCTCTTAATGATTGAGTTCTAACGGCAACACATGCATTAAGTTTTGTAGAAGCTAGACTTTACATTGGTGCCACAGAATCAGGTGTTTTTACATTCACAGATGGATGATGCAGCTTCGAACTCACGTCCAAGATTAATCTAGCTTACAGTGCAGGATTTACACGTATACTTACAAAGTAGATATTCAAAATATAAATTTACCTATTTTCCCGTACAACCGTAGATGGAGAAAATAATGATTAATAATTTTAATCAATTTTCAGCTATTTTGGGTGTCTCATTAGAGCCACTTGACCAATGCCAGCGAAACAAGTAGGAAAACGCTTATATACATATCAAATGAAATTGTTTTAGAGACCTGGGGCTACTAGTTTGCATACTATACGAGTGTAACTCTAATATGCAAAATAATGACTCATTCAAACATTATATTGTATTCCCCGTCCCTACAGCAGTGAACAGTACACTTAATTTATGTTACGTACTTGCAGCTATATAATTGACTGAAACAATGAATTATATTGCATCTATTGATCGATGAAAATCAAAATACACAACACGAATTGGAACTTGACATCCAAGTGATCAAATCAGAGACATTAAAAACATATAATCGGTATATTAATTTTCAAGCATCATATTGTCTTAATTTCATCTCAGTCTTTACGAACAGAATGATTGAAAAAATTCCGGAGTCGCACGATTTGCAAAGAGATAAAAAAAGAGCTCTGAAATTGCATTCGATCATCTTTTCTCGGCACTGATATGCCTTTCGTAATAAGTCTCCTTTCATACAATGTGAATTCTTCTTCATCGAAGAGAGTCATCTCTTCAGAGGAGACATACCTCTCTTCGCATATTTTGATTGCTTTATAAATTATCACGATTGTATTTCGAGGAATACTTGTTTCACATTTTCGGACAATTTTAGCTGTGTCCTTTAGCGTCAATTTAGACCACATCCCTACAAGTGGGTGGGGTGGTACTGAAGTAAAGGGGGTACGATTATTCCGTGTGATGCGCTTCTTGCTGTTGTTGTTGTTGTTGTTGTTGTTACTGTTGCGTAGTAGGTCTCTCTACCTATTTGCTCTTCACTGTCATCACCAGTTGTGAATGGGAGGAGTTTCTGAGGTATTTGACAACTTCTGGAAGTGAGGACGTGGCAATATTTTTCCATCTTACTATTTACAGGCGTCGAGCTGAAAAGAATCCACATTGCCTCCTTGAGAATGATGACAAATATTCCGTGGACATTTCCTACCGGATTCTCTGCCAAGACTCTTCAAAAGATATGATTGACGGTACTGAAAACCCTATAGAAAACCAGAATAGTACCCATGCCAGTTAGACCAAACATGTCATCTCTTTCTTTTTTTCTTACAAAAATATAAAACAAAACCAAAAAAAAAAATCAAATATTTCATTCACATCATCTGTTTTCATTCGAATAAAACAAAAAATAAAAAAAGATTTCATTCTGTGCATTTTAAGTTCTTTGGTATTTTCTGGCTGGGTAAAATATTTTTTATCAAAAATATGATTCGTTAATTAATACATAATGTAATTAATTAGATGATTTGAATTTGTTTCTACACAGATACACCTAACAATTCTTTATCGATACTCTTTAGCTTTATTCCATATTACTCAAGATTAGAGAACCTACGAAAGATCATACATTTCAGCGATGCGTATATAAGATATATATATATATAAGATATATATATTTGATGTATATAAGATAGAACAATATACGCGTATCTATTGCTTGCTTCGGAAGGATTACTCTCCATTGTGCTCTTTTCTCGTTCTCCATCACAGTATTCTTTAAATAATTATTACTAACGACATATATAAAGCTACACTGTTGCATAAGAAGTAGTATACGTTTGATTAAATCTATCCCAGCACATTGTGACCAGATTGCGGATTTTTTTTACTGTTTTCGATTGCAACCATATTCACTTACAACCACTCCAGGTTGTACTGTGCTTGTTCTTACGTCATGGACTTAAACATTTCCCTGCTTAGTACCACATCTGTACCTTGGTGTCTTTAGAGTTATACGATGAATTTGGCGAAATTGTTACAGCGTCATACATTTCATAATTTTTAGTATTGATCCAGTGACTAATGTCTCATCTACAGTTAATGAGAAACAAAAAAAAAACCTATATTGTTAATCACGACCCACAATAATACATTTGTACACTGAATTGGTCACATAAACAAGTTGTAAAGTTCTTAAAAAATATTACAGTGAAAAATGAAACATTTCTAGCACTTGCCATTCCTTCTATCTGTGGGCCTTGAAATTTATAATACTCGCAGGTTCGTGAGCCTTCCTTCTGCGGATCTGGGCATAACTGATTTACTGAGAGAGGAAGTGAATAAAAAGAAAAACAAACGTGAACAAGTAAGGGGGTAGAAGTATTGTCCCATGTACAGGACTGGTATAATTTATCTTTTACTTGTTTCAGTTATTGAATGTGGCCATGATGGAGCAATCACTCGAAGATTTTCGTGGAACAAATCTACCCCAACGTTTATCTTTAAGTCTCATACTTAATCTGTTGATCCCCAAGGCCGAACATTTAAGTAACGTGCACGTTAACAAACCAATATCGGTTGTCAAGTAGTGTGTGTGTGTGTGTGTGTGTAGCGGACAAATATACGCACACACAAACACGCACACACAAACACTCACACATATGTATATGTGACAGGCATCCACTCAGTTTCCTTCAACCAAATTCACTCACAAGGTATTGACCGGTGTGGGGCTATAGTAGAAGATACTTCACCCTGGCGCAGTAGGACTGGACCTTAAACAACGTGGTGGCAAAGGAAGCATCTTACTCACGTAACCGTGCCTGCAACAATAATTCAGTATTTATCGACTTCAAACGGACGGAAGCAAGATTTGATCCGCCTGTGAGTTGATCTCAGAAAACAGAGATCCGGAACAATACTGCAAACACCTCTACAACTTTGTCAACAAACAATCTCACTATAATTTGCTTAATTGTTTATTTACGAACTTTCATAGACAATCTTATGCATTTTTTCAGACTATTTACCTGTCTGCTTGCATTCCATCTTTTACTTTATTAATTCTGAACAGTTAAATTTCTGCAAAGCTGTGCACTCACCGTGCACTCACTGTACACTAACATCAGAAATATATTCACCGTTTTTCTTTCTAATATTAAGCGTGCGACTCTAATATATAGGTCTGTTATTTTGGGAAACCATTAAACAAGAAATTTGCATACATAATTAATTCAACAACTACTTCACTTTTCATTCGAAGATAATCTGAAGAAAAATAACAAATCGTGCTTACATATACATACACGCGCGCGCGCGCGCGTAAATGTATATCTATTTTTATATTCACAAGTATATATATGTGTGTGTATGTACATACACACTTCTTTGTATCCATGTTTACGTGCATACCATCACACATATGTGAGCGGGTGTACGTGTGAATGGAAACAACGAGAATGGACGAAAGAGAACCGATTTGTATACAGCCAGTGAAAATATAACAGGCAAACACTAAAAGAATATTCTGAATTACCTACAGTGTCGCTGAATGTAAAGATCATTGCAGTAATGTCTATTACCATGTTAACTACAAGGACAAGTAAGTAGGTTGATAGGTATGTGAGTGGACGGACAGTAGAGCAGGCGGAGACAGTTGTTATACAGTAGTTACATATTCAACGACATACATTCTTAGCAGATGTAGTCAAGAGAAACAGGTTTGTTAGTTCGTTCGTATAATGAGTAGTATTATCAATTGAAATGGTGGTCCCTGCGCCATAGGGTACAATTTATGTCCCTGTCAGCCACTCCCCCAGCTCCGATTTTGTCCCCATTTTCGTTTCACTTTCCTGGTTATTGCACTCGAGCAGCGCACCAACATCATCCAGTCACAGTTTTACTCTCGTTCGCTTTTATATATCACTGTGTTAGAAATCCTTTATTCTTATTTCGGAATTATAAGGGCGGTGGACTGGCAAAATCAATACAGCATTGGGAAACACGCCCTAAAGTATCTATTTTGCCTTTTTTACGTTCTAAGTTCAAATCCTGTCGAAGTCAGTGTTTCCCCCTTTCATTCTTATGGTTTTGTTAAAATAAAGTATCTCTCAACTAGTGGGGGTCGATATAATCGACTGCTCCGTTCCCTCAAATTTCTGGACATTGTAATATTGTAGAATTTAGGGTTACGGGTTGGCAAAGATAAATTGAAATCCGGTTTCAATCCCTGGTTACAGTAATTTTGCCTTATTTACTCTAGTTCAAGTACGTTCAAGTGCTCTCGTTCAGAATGTCATAATGGTTATGACATTCTGCATTCCCTGAATTCTATATTATTTTGTCAAAAGGCTTCATTCATTCTTCTTCTTCTTCTTCTTCTTCTTCTTCTTCTTCTTCTTCTTCTTCTTCTTCTTCTTCTTCTTCTTCTTCTTCTTCTTCTTCTTCTTCGTTGCATTAGAAGTGAAACTGGCAACTTTTGGTTAGATTTAATGACAGGACATTGATTCACAGATGGAAAAATCACGTCTCTTAATACGCTTGTAAAATTAAGAAAAGTATGAAAAAGGAAACAACAAGCATATATATATATCATCATCATCATCATCATCATCATCGTTTAACGTCCGCTTTCCATGCTAGCATGGGTTGGACGATTTGACTGAGGACTGGTGAAACCGGATGACAACACCAGGCTCCAATCTAATTTGGCAGAGTTTCTACAGCTGAATGCCCTTCCTAACGCCAATCACTCAGAGAGTGTAGTGGGTGCTTTTACGTGTCACCCGCACGAAAACGGCCACGCTCGAAATGGTGTCTTTTATGTGCC
>NC_068989.1:76381211-76381901 GCF_001194135.2 Octopus bimaculoides
GCTCAAAATGGTGCATCTCATGTGCCACCCGCACAAGAGCCAGTCCAGGGGCACTGGCAACGATCTTACTTGGCTTGCCGGGTCTTCTCACGCACAGCACATTTCCAAAGGTCTCGGTCAGTAGTCATCGCCTCGGTGAGGCCCAATGTACGAAGGTCTTGCCTCACCACCTCAGCCCAGGTCTTCCTGGGCCTACCTCTTCCACGGGTTCCCTCAACTGTTAGGGTGTGGCACTTTTTCACGCAGCTATCCTCATCCATTCTCACCACATGTCCATACCAGCGCAATCGTCTCTCTTGCACACCACAACTGATGCTTCTAATGTTCAGCTTTTCTCTCAAGATACTTACACTATACACATTAATATATCCACTAATCACGTCTACATCTCCCACACCATGAACTCTTAACATACTCTTCAACATTCTGAAGAGGTCTGCCAAACCATTGGCCAGATTGAAACGTGCGTAAATGACTAATTACATAACCTCCACATAATAAAACAACGGCTAACTAGCCCAACAGAATTGCTTCTTCTTGTATTTGTTGCTCCATTCTCCACATAAATATAATTATAAACTACGGTTTAAACAGTAAATTACCTGCCTCTGGATGCCCTCTAACCAAGACGGTACCCGCATAGGTGATTCCCAGGAGTGCCTCCGGATTTAAACATCCCCTGGTTGCTTG
>NC_068989.1:76381911-76383822 GCF_001194135.2 Octopus bimaculoides
TCGATTTTCTCGACTAAAGGCGGTGCTCCAGCATGGCCGCAGTCAAATGACTGAAACAAGTAAAAGAGTAAAACAGTAAAGGAGTACGTAAAAAAAGAGCACTTACGAGGGTTACAGAATATTTATTCGATAAAAGGGAGAGTGAAAATTTTAAAGATTTTTCTAATGAATAAAGCAGACATGCAAGTTACTAGACGCACCCAACTCCTCTCCAGCCTGAACTTTCACAAAGCTGATTGGAAGGGTATCGAGAAAGCGGTTATGGAACAGAACTGGTCTGCCAGTCTCTCAACAGAAGATATTGCGATAAAGCTACAACATGTTATGACGATCATCGTGACATCTGCAGTAAGTTTGCTCCAGAGAAAATGCCAAGCAAGCAGTAAGATAGAGTACCCAGGGATGGGAGAATTCTAATGAGACGACGAGAAAAAATCTCAAATCGTCTAAATAGGCCAGTAAAGAATAACTATCTCAAACAAACATTGCTCGAGATCGAAAATGAACTCAAACACTTCCATGAAAAGGAGAGGACAGAAATGGAGGCCAGGGCTGTCCAAAATGTTAAAACAAACCTTAAAACCTACTATAGATATGCAAATAAATCTGCTTCAATACGGTACAAATAGGGCCATTATTTGAAGAAAATGGCTCACCGACTGCAGACCCCCAGATCAGTGAATACTGAATGCGCAATGCAAGAGTGTTTTCACTACTCCTTTGGGACACTTGCAAGTAGCTATGTCTGGTAAGTTCTTTGGCTCCACAGCTCTACATAACGAAATGGCAATTATTGATAGCATCAACATAGAGGAAACTGATGTGATATCAGCCATTGATGAAATGAGCTCAAATTCAGCCACAGGTTGTGATAGATTCTCAGCAATTCTCCTAGCAAGACCATTTCAAATCCTCTCTTCTAGAGCTTCCTCGCAACTGGTAGACTTCCCAAAAAGTTAAAGGAAAGCATAATATGCCCCATCCATAAGTGAGGTAGCAAAGCAGATGCTAAGAATTATCTCTCTAACTTCTCATATCAGCAAAGCCATGGAGCGCATTGTCAGGAAGAAACTGATTGCGTTCCTTGAAGATAATGACTTGTTTCCTGGCATGATTTTCGCTCAGGAAGAAGCTGCCTTACACAGCTTTTGCAGCACCATGACTGAATGTTGAAACAATTACTGAATCGCTCAAACGTGGATGTAATAGATTATGACTTTCGGAAGCCCTTTGATTAGGTTGATCACTGGATGAAATGTCACAAACTACGGTAACTCAGCAGAATTGGGAGAATCGGAGAGTGGTTGCGCGACTTCTTAAAAGACAGAAACCAGGCTGTAGGAGCCAACGGAGCCCTCTACACGGAGACATTACTAGACACTGGAGTATCTTAGGGGACTGTATTGGGGCCGCTGCTGTTCATGGTGGCTCTTTCAGATATGCTGTCAGTTAAACAGACAGCCACGAAAGTACTACAAGTAATCAAGGAACCTTCTGATGCTAATCTTCTACAGAAAGATCTAGGTGCCACATATATAAATGGGCTGAGGACAACAACATGCAATTAATGCAGGAAAATTCCAAGCCCTCTGCTACCAGATGATTGGTGTTCAGAAGTCCCACCAACAATATTTTGGGCCAAAAGGAGCGGCAATCATAGAATCACATACGGTGTGTGATCTTGGGATTGATATGAGAAATGATCCCTCGTTTCACTTGCATGTCACCAAAATGGTGGCAGTGTTCAGTCGAATGGCAGGATGAATTCTGAGAACTTTAGAAAAAGGGACCAGAAAACTATGCTGGTCCTATGGAGGCAATTTGTCTTCAGCCGTCTGGTCTACTGCTCTCAACTGTAGTCAATTTTTAGTCGAACGACCTCATTACTTATATATATATATATATATATAT
>NC_068989.1:76383897-76388342 GCF_001194135.2 Octopus bimaculoides
TGTGTGTGTGTGTGTGTGTGTGTGTGTGTGTGTGTGTATGTATTATTTTTCGAAATTTTTCTGGAGAACATAATTTTCTTTGTGGTTGGGTCGTTGATGGCTGTATGGCTAAGAAGTTTGCATCCAAACCACGAGGTCCTGGGTTCTGTCGTACTGCTTGAGATCTTGGACAAATAATATTTGTTATACCCTCGGATTGACCTGTATCTTCTAAGGCATATTGGAAAGACTGAAACTGTATAGAAGCTTACCTGGTACATATTACCTCTGATTGAGGAAGTACAGCCTTATCACAAGCACGGTGTCACACTGATTGTACCCGAAAATTACGTTAAGGGCTCATGTGTCTGTGGGATATACAGCTACTTATACCTTAATTCTGAAGCAGTTTGTTCAGATGATCGAACAACTTGATCCTCATTATTGAACTATTGACGTGCAGCATAATCAATTTTATATTGGAGTTCCTTGAGCAGGGTCGTCTTAGTAGCAAGAAAACCCCTTGGGCAAATCAGTGCACTGACCCCTATAGTATTTATTTATTAACAACAAGCCATACCATTTATAAATTCGAATTAAGACCTGTGTGACCATCCTTTAAGACGGTACTGTCTTATAATGTATCTTAAAAGTTCCCCAATACGCAGAAAAGTTTGGAAACCACCGATGTATAGGTTAATACAGCTATGAAACGTAACAAAATTGTTGTTCAACAAGAAAGACTTCATGATATTTCGAGAAGAAGAAGCGAACTCGCAGAAACGTTAGCACGCCGCGCGAAATGCTTAGCGGTATATTGTCTGCCGTTACGTTCTGAGTTCAAATTCCGTCGAGGTCGACTTTGCCTTTCATCCTTTCGGGGGCGATAAATTAAGTACCAGTTACGCACTGGGGTCGATGTAATCGACTTAATACCTTTGTCTGTTCTTGTTTGTCCCATCTATGTTCAGCCCCTTGTGGGCAATAAAGAAATAAGAAACGTTAGCATGCTGGGCGAAATGCTCAGCGGTATTTCGCCTATCTTTACGTTCTGGGTTCAAATTCCGCCGAGGTGGACTTTGCCATTCATCTTTACGGGGTCGATTAAATAAGTACCAGTTACGCACTGAGGTCGATGTAAGCGACTTATTCATTTGTCTGTCCTTGTTTGTCCCTTTGTGGGCAATAAAGAAATAAGAAACGTTAGCACGGCAGGTGAAATGCCTAGCAGCATTTAGTCTGTCTTTATGTTCTGAGTTCAAATTCCGCGAAGGTCGATTTTGCCTTTCATCCTTTCAGGATCGATAAATTAAGTACAAGTTAAGTATCGGGGTCGATTTAATTGACTGGCCCCTCCCCCCAAAATCTCGGACTTTGCACCTAGAGTAGAAAAGAATATAGTTCGAGAAGGCGCGTGGCTTATAGGCTAGGTATTCATTTCGCGATTGTAAGGTCGTGAGTTCGATTCCTGGCAGCGCGTTGCTGAGTTCACTCAGCTGACAAAAATGAGATGTACCCGTAGTGTAAAGGTACAGCTCTGTGTCTCGCTGAGAATTACGTTAAGTGTATGCGTGTCTGTGGAGTGCTCACTCACTTGCACGTTAATTTCGCGAGCAATTTGCTTGGATCAACTGGAACACTCTATTGTCGTAAACGACTGCGAGCCAGGCAGGCAATATATTTCTAACGTCCCCAACCTTCAAATAACACATAAATAAACTCGAGTTTTCAAGTTTCTTATTGACTACTTTTTTGTTTGTTCGTCTGTCTGTTTTTTTTTCCTGTCTTTCTCTCTACCCCTCTTACCTCATTTGTGTAACACAAAAATGAATTAATATTATTCCTTCTCTTTCTCCCCTCTGTCTTCACCTCGGCTTTTCTGTTTCTGTTTGTCTCTCATTTCTCCTACCTCTTTCACTATGCTGCCTATATCACATTTTTTTTGTTAGGTTATTACCTTTCAGCTTTTTTTTTTTTTCATATCTTGCTTCACCTTTCCCCTTCCTTTACAATAACAATGACAACTGCAGCGAAATAAAAGCTCACCTGAACACAATAGTAACAATGCCTGTAACAACATTTCTCCCTACGCCTTCAAGTGACAGAGCATAAGCTAGAGAGAGGGAAGAGAGGGAGAGAGAGAGAGAAAGAGAGTGAGTGTGAACAAAAATAAGAGGGGGTGACTTATTTATTTATTTATTTATTTTGTTATAAGGAAGGAGGTTAGCGAAAGAGAATGACAGAATAAGAGACAGACAAATAAATAGGTAGAGAGAGAAAGAGAGAGAGAGAGACTGAGAACTAGACAGAAAGGATAAAAAATACAGAGGGTGTAGGATATTGAGAGAGAGACACGCACACACACAAACAATTAAATAGAAAGTCATAGAAATTTAGGCGAGAAGGTGGAGCGGTAGATGAGCTGGTCTAGATTTACTAAATTATATACAGATTGAAACGAGTGACACCTGGCTACTAAAGTCATGGGAATCAACAGGTAGAAACCAGAAAAGAAAAAAAAAAAAAGGGGGAAACATCATATCAAGGAAGAATAGCAGAAGAAGAAAACAACATTCATATTAAGAGAAGCAAAGGAATGTACAGGGAAAACAAAATACAATAAGTGATTATAGGTCTTTCCATCTACGAACTTTCATTTATCAAATACAAATTTTGCACTATATTTTTTGCTACCTTGAAAACACATTTGTACATATAAATATATTATCAGACATTGCTCTTTCTCTCTATATATAAACTTATATACATATATACATTAATATACTTATATATATTACATACTTATATTCATATATTCATACACACATATACATATATAAATATATACATCATCATAACTTTAGAAAAAGATGTCTTGCTCAACAGATAGGATACCTGTTGCCTCAGGAAGGAGATGGTGTCAAACAAGTTATTTATCGCTACTACAAATATTATTATTTATACTTTTGTGTCGAGCAGGTGAGTTACATTTTTTAAATGTATTTTATATTAAATGTTTTTAACATCATTTCATGTTATAGAAGAAAACAACAGCTCATAGATATACATGCCCGCCCGCATGACACACACAGACATTCACACAGACAGAGACGCAGACAAAGACACACACACACACACATTCACATACACACGCATACACATATACACACAGACACAGATACGCATCACCCTCAAGCTTGAGTCTGTGTGAATATATATATATATATATATATATATATATATATATATATACACACACATACGCACACACATACACGCACACACAAACATGAATTAGAAAAACAACACTTGAATGGAAGAGAAGGTCGAAGGCTAACTATATATACATGTGTAAACATACATACATAAATACACACACACATACACACATACATATATAATATACACACATGGAAGCATACACAATTATGAACACATACACACAAAGTAAAGTTTCAAAGTGATCACCCACATTTTCCTATTTGATACCCACTACAGTCAATACACACAAACATTTATGCACATATACAAACGTACATAAATATATATACGTATTTAAAAAAAAAATATAGATATATATATACACACGTACGTAAATACCTATGCGTAAACATATATAAGCAGTTGTTTGTATTCACACATATACGAACACCCATACAGTCAAACAAAGACACACAAACAAATTAAATAAAACGTACACATTCACTTCTTATACACATAGGTACATAAATGCATATGTACATACATACGCAGACACATAGATACACGTATGACCAAACACACACACACACACATATATATATACACTACAACAAATAAATAAGACACACATTTCCTTTACGGGCCCCTACTTGTGTCACAATGATTATATGTGCTCCAATGCATATTGAAATATCTGTAGGGATTGCGATCGAATTTTATATTTAGATCGCGTATATATAGCAGAGTGTATATACAAATACATACACACATACATATGTGTGTGTGTGTGTGTGTCCTGGCATTTGTCTACCATCGCTTGTCAATGAGTATTCGCTTCTTTGCGTCCCTGTAACGTAGCGGTGCGGCAATGGATAACCCATAGAATAAGCAAAAGTTTTTGAAAACTTTAGGTACTTGTGTAGATTTATGCAACTAAAACCTTCGCGGCATTTTTCCATCATAGTCCCTGTTTCATGAACGAAACATAATACACCCCCCCCCCCACACACACACATTTTTATATATACATGTGTGTATGTATGTATGTATGTATCTATCTATCTATCTATCTATCTATCTATCTATCTATCTATCTATCTATATGTTTTGCTATCCATGTAATTGTTAGAGATGTATAATATTTAGCGCCTTATTATTCATGTGTGTGTGTAAATATGTATATATACGTACAACAAATGTGTGAGCGCGTATATATACATATATATATATATATATATATATACACACACATACATACATGCATA
>NC_068989.1:76388597-76391372 GCF_001194135.2 Octopus bimaculoides
TATATATATATATATATATATATATATATATTTATATATATATATATATATGATCAAAATAAGCAACAAGATATCAAGAAGTGATGCCACACGACCGTTTCAAGCGGCTCCATTTAAGTGAACAATGCAATCATTACATCAATTTAAATGCAGGGCTATCCTCAGAATTCTAATCAGTCGGAGACATTAATATAATTTCAATCAAATACTCTAATAGAGCAAGAAGATAGAAAAAAATCCACGTTGCTACTAATGTAGTTAAGAATATTTTACACTTCCAAGAAATGTATGAAGTTCATTGTGGTCATATCTTGTAAAAGATTTTGGTACAGTTTAATTTATTAGTCGTTTTATCAACTACTAAATCTAAGACTAGAGGACTGTGTCTGTTTAGAATGGAGGGTAGCAGTGAGTTGACAGCTCATAGCTAGGCTTGGTTATACATATTGTCAAGATTTTAGGAGTAGTATAGTAGTATAAAGTAAATGCCTATAGAGGAGGCTGGGTCGTGGAGGACCCCGAATCAAGATGTTAATTACCAGTTAAAGGGGCAAGACGTTAATAAAACCTATGATGTTAATAAAGAGGAAATTTTATCCTGTGATACTATGTGTGATTATTTATAAACAATATTGCTACGTTGTATAAAGATAAAATTTAAGATTATCAAAAACGATATCATAACCAAAATAGATAAAATGTGTATATATACGAATTATCAACATTAAAAAGGGAAGGGTACATAGAATCAGTTTAATATTCATTCATGTACATAATTAATTACTAATAAGTAAATCACTTCTTCATGTCCAGTTGCTTATTTTGATTTTATTCACCTTACTTTAAGTTGTACGGATAATACTGCACTGACTTGGTGCTTCAACTTAAATACCAAATTCTACTGAATCTCATATATATATATATATATATGGTTTCGGCTGCTCTACATTGATAAGGGGCAAACATCCTGAAACTAGTCTGTAGATGCTAGACCAACAAGGAGAAGCGGCTGAACTACCCTGTCCGAAGGTTATAATGGACACAGGTTCGTGTGTTACATAGCTAGCTAGAGGCGATGGCCTCTTGGAGCTAATGAACGGCAGCATTCGTCCTATTTTTTGGACTGCCATGTTGGCTTGGCGATAACTATTAATATATATATCAGTACATATACAAATGTGTACATGTGCATTCATACACACACATATACACAATACACACACAAATAGATATATAACGAAGTTCTATACACGTTCAATATACTTATTGGTAGTCTCACTGTAAGCATGGCTGAATAAACGTCGTGTTTTTGTGGGTGTGGAGTCATGAACATGGCATACTGTTTCATCTGTAGTTAAAGACACAACTGTTTTTTTTCTCTCAACTTACAATTTGCCTAGACGAAGGAAAATATTATTTTCAATAAGGAATGTGAACTCAATTACGACGGGCTTGTCAGAGTGTTCTTTCTATAAAATGTTTTAAAGTTGTTACGCCTCACTAAATAGCAAATATGTTAAGTAAATTCCTATTAACACAAACACGCGCACGCGCGCATACGAATACGCTTACACACACACGCACACACACACACACAGAGGCTTACATACACATGCATATGTAGATAGATATGAAGTAATAATTAATTGTTAGAACTCAATATACGTGTGTTTTTGTACGCTGTATAATAGAAATTAACGACAAATTGAACACGAATTGCGTAATCACTTGCAGATATTTCTTTTTTGTTTCATGGTCATGAAGCAATGAAATAGAACACAATATATATATATATATATATATATATATATATTCAAGGTGAATATAGTACTTAAGTTTATGCACCAGAATTAAGTATGGTACTATCCATACAGTTTCAAAATAAGGTGATTAGATTATTTACTAGCCTGTATGGTCTGACTAAGTCAAAATTGTTTTTGTATTCTTCCTTTCTACTTGGAGAGTTTAAATGTAGTTACAAATATATGTCCTTCTGTTGAAATGTAATTTCAGTGAATTTCTATATCTTTGTGCAGCTGAGGAATGCTCTGCATTTTATATTTGATGTAATGTTCACATTGCTTAATTAAATGGAGTCGCATGAAACGATCGTAGTGCATTAACTTCGGATATCCTTGTTGCTTATTTTGACACACACACACACACACACACACACACATATATATATATATATATATATATATATATATATATATATACATATATATATGTATATTGATAATATTAATAATAGTATCAATAATAACAATAATAATAATAATAATAATAAAAATAATAATAATAACAATAATATTGATGATGATTATTACGAAGTACCGTAGCTTTACGTTTAATTGTTTTTGATATATATAAAGTTCTAAATAGACCTACACATATTTCTACGGCATCGATGAGCAACTGTTGCAACTGAAACCCGGCTATAATACCGGTGCAGTTTCTTAAGGTTATTCGTTTTAATGTCCTTTGATTTAACTGTTTAAAGGTTTTCGTTTATATATATATATATATATATATATATAAGAAATAATAAAGATTCACTTGAATTAGGTACTTAAATTAAGGTACCTAGCCAGTTCGGTATAGTCCGCGCAGTTAGGTGAATAAGAAGCAAATAAGTAACAAGGATGCATTACGACCAAAGCGATCGGTTTATTTTAAATTGATCTGTTTTCATTGATGGATTCAATGGAGCCGCTTGAAACGGCCGTAATGCACTGATACCTGGACATCGTTGTTACGTATTTGCTTTATATA
>NC_068989.1:76391617-76392748 GCF_001194135.2 Octopus bimaculoides
ACCGGTGCAGTTTCTTAAGGTTATTCGTTTTAATGTCCTTTGATTTAACTGTTTAAAGGTTTTCGTTTATATATATATATATATATATATATATAATAATTTTTTACTTGGGTTTTGTACATGTACATGCAGGCATATGAGTATAAACTTCAATCATATCCACCTCTTAGTTTCCATATATATGTATCTGCCCCTTGTCCTCATATTGGCTTTCCCCTGAACACCTGGAAATTACTAATCTTGTCTTTTAATTGTCTTAAGCTATCTATAATTTTGTTTCAGTTCCACGCATGACAGATCATGAGTAATGTTGAAGTATATTTGACATATTAGCACAACACCATAATATCGCCGGTTAATAAATTTGACAAGCGTATAATTTATCTTTTGCTTCGTGTAGCTGTTTACCTCTCTCTTCTTCTTCTTCTTCTTCTTCTTCTTCTTCTTCTTCTTCTTCGTCTTCTTCTTCTTCTTCTTCTTCGTCTTCTTCTTCTTCTTCTTCTCCTCCTCCTCCTCCTCCTTCTCCCCCTCCTCCTCCTCCTTCTAACTCCTTCGCTCCTTCTTTCCTATATCGACTTCTAACGCTTGCCATCGTATGTATTTCCATACATCTCCACCTTCTCCTCTATTTCTTTCTTATCTCCTCATTCACATTATCCGCTGTCCTAACTTCATTCTCCTTCCTCTCCCACACTCAATGTGGTCAACTACCTTAAAACTTAAAACAAAACAAAACAGACATATTTAATCTGAATCACTAACTCAGTTTCTGCAGTCCCCGCTGCTGGAACTTGCTTGTACCATATATTATTTAACATACCAAACCTTAAGACGGACACTCCCTTATTAACGGCATTTCGTGCTAGACAAATTGCAGTCTCTCGATGCCGACATAAGGAGAATCTTCGAACTCAGTTGATATTTTGTCAAAACAATCTACCTTAGTGCACATTGATATATGAAAGGCGTCTTCAAATAAAATTATATACACATTTATAAAGAAAAAAATCATGCATATATATGTGTGTCTGCGTGTGTTTGTTTCTCTCTCTGTCTCTGTACATACACACGAACACACACACACACACACACACACACACACACACACACACACACACACACACACACACA
>NC_068989.1:76393122-76404517 GCF_001194135.2 Octopus bimaculoides
ATATATATATATATATGCAGCGGTTTGACAAAATAATGGAAAAACCTTCAAATTTCAAACAAATTTATTTTAATATGGGGTAGGACCGCCTTTGGCAGTAATTACAGTTTGAATTCTAAGAGGCATGGACTCATACAAAGTTATCTATCTATCTATCTATCTATCTATCTATCTATCTATCTATCTAAACAAACAAATTTATACTAAGTATACTATAATAGGAATACATCCACTGCATTTCCGAAATATTTAAGTACTCAAGAGCCTGTCTGCTTGTGGATGCACATGGGCATCGAAGAAACTGAAGCCTAGAGATTGTCGGAGCACGTCTATTTTAACATAATACTGAAGGCATTGCTAGTCATTGCATTACTTAGAGAGCTATGGCTATTTCAGTTTTCCTTTTCAGGATAATGTTAAACTGTGATATACTCATTATTTGATATCACGATTCTCCGACTAACTCATGTGATCTATTTCGACACGTAATAGCTATTTATCATGGTAATTTCCGGAATCCAGTGAAACTGGTGAAGGTCTCAATCGATAACAATAGATGTAAAATCTAGGTGTTTAATTGATTTAAAAATGAAATTACCTAAGTTTTGGACCAAGTACCACTGATGAAAAGTGATTTATTACCGTATTTAATTGTAGGATGCCTTTTTTTAATAAAAACAGTCTACAAAGTTATTCCGGGTTCTATATGCAAAGTTGGTTTTTTAATGCTCTAAAAAACATTTGTTAAATGTTCACAATTCTAATAAGAGTTGCATCTTACTAGATGCACACCACTTACCCGCTCGTTTTTATGCCATTAAATACAATAGTTCTCGATGCTAGTGAAAATACCGATATCGTTGAATAGTACAGCCAATGAATTGATATGGAAGTCATACGATTGAATTCGAATGCACTATTCTCTGTTGAAGTATCTTAATTTGAAGCGTCAAATGTGAGTCTTTCTCTCAGCAACGAAAATTAATGACTCATACAAGCTCGTATATCTAGTATCTATTTATATTGCTGTGAGGTGCGTGAGTGAAAAATGTGCTTTTTGGCCTTGAACATAGCCACAATATATGAAATGCTGGTAATTCTTGTCTCTTTCCAGCTTTCAGCTTATTCAATATGGCGTGGGAAGATAGAAATATTTTTCATTATTGCTTTGTTAAAAGCGTTGAACAAAACACCTGGCAGTATTTGTTCCAACTTTACATTCTCAGTTGCAATCCTGTCAAGGTCAATTTTGTCTTTCATTCCTTCAGGGTTGATAAAATAAAGTACAGGTCAAGTACTTGGGGAAATTGCTTAAGCCTCTTTCCCTCAAAATTGCTAGCCCCATCACACACACAAAAAAAAAAAGAAAGATAAATTGATGGTTCCTCAAAATTGCTGGCTCTTCACAATTGCTGGCCCCTCACAATTGCTGGCCTTGTACCTACATCAGAAGCAATTATTTTTACTTTGGTTAATTTACGAACTCTTGTGCTTAGAAATTTCCATTTCAAATCCAATCTGTAATCACTTTATACCCATCTTTAGTACTGCATGTTACTTCAGTCAGTTAGACTCCCCACTTGCATATTTGTGACTTCTTGTCGGTGTAAAAGCTAGCAGAATCATTAGAACGCAAAACATAATATCTTGTCGTGCTTGTTTCGGTTCTTTACATTCTGGGTTCAAATTTCTTTGTGAAATATTAACTTTACTTTCAGCCTTTGGGCGTCGGGTCAATAATAATACAGCACCAGTTAACATGACATGATCAACTGCTCCTTCATCTTAACTAATGTTATTAACAGAACCCTAATATTTTAAAATGATGTTTCTATTGCTTTTCTCATCAATTTTGTTTAACTATATAATGGAATGTTTGAGTGTGTTCGACTCACAATTCTCGCTAAAATATATTTTTAATGAATATTAATTTAATTCGGAAGTTTCTCGTAGTTTAGAAATATGACAGTATAGAAAAAGGATATTACTAATGAGACATGTCATCTGTTTTACACAATTAAGGTTTATTTAATCAGTATAGCCGCCAGAGGAAGCTCCTTGCAATTACTTCGATCAAACTGAATGACAATCTTCGTTGAGCACTTGGTTTAAGAAAGGATTAAATAAATATTAGTTTCATCTTGACTGATTCAACAGGTATCTATATTTTCTGGAAGAAGATAGGTGAATTTTAAGATATATATCTACTTTTCTAAATAATTAGTACTCTAAAGAAAATTGGTATAGAAATCGGTATAGAAAATGATTCAGTTTGACAAAGAACGTACTTGTCAGCTTTGAACAGAATATGGGTAGATATTTCGGAGATGTACTTTTCTGTCAAGTGATATGATCACATACCATTTGTTGAAAGTAAACCATTTACCATGTAGAAGACACATTCTAACCATTCAAGACCACAAAAAGAACTTCACGTAATAACTTCACCAGAATTGAAATTAACAGTTTTTTGTATATTTCTGAATGGCAAGTATGTCTTCCACGTTGTGTTTCAGTAAATATGGAATTCACAATTTCAAATTTGTACGGAAGGACTTTAAGGGGGTCATATTGTACCATCCATCGTCATATTGTAACATTCACCCATCCATCCATCGTCTTTGCTCAGTATTCCTGCTAGGGTCGTTGAGGTAGAGTCCTCAGGTACCTCTTCCAAATGTCCTATCAGAAGCAATCGTCATTAAGATATCCGGCTGGATTCCAAGCGTGAACCTACCTCTAAATCTCCAATAAATAATTAACTAAATTCATAGCTAAAATAGTTTCGCAATATAGGACATATTCCTAGTGAAAGAAATAAAATGACTTAGTGTTAATGTATATCTTAAGGAGATTAATGGAGAAGTAAGTTATGTAAATGGCAAACTTTTTCCTCTCCCAAAACAACAGCATCTCTGTTTTGCCTTACTTTTTATCAATGCTTTATTCATTTTCTCTATGGTTAATTCACCCCTCCTTGCACGACTTTATGATCTACATTTTCTTTCTTTTGTATTCATTTTCTCTGTTCTGTATTTCTTTTTCTGTGCTCCATTAGGTTTTAATTTCTTTATGACACGAATACTTTATATATAAAGAGTGGGAAAATTGAGGCGTTGTAATATTAACAACTAGTCGAAGGTCGTTAATGTTCTCAGAGCAATAAATAATCTATCTAGAACAGAAAATACTAAGTACCACCCAGCGAAGCAGCTTCTACGTCGTCACTCGACCTGCTAGATATAGCAACCAAATTTTTGCAAAACACTTTGTTGTTTTTAAAAGGAAGAATACGCTAGATAAAGGAATATATCACGGACAAAAGAAATAGAACTAGAAATTTAATTAGTATTCAGAAACATGAATGGTGGGTGAAGTAAACTAACAGGTATATTTAAAGATACGATGCAACTGACTGTGTTTAACCATAGAACCATAGAGTGTTTAACCATAGAATTGTTAGATCAGAACTGAGTTGGGGCTAAACAACATCAATGACAACAATATCAATAGCATATGTTTTTGTTGTTGGCACTCCGTCGCTTACGACGACGAGGGTTCCAGTTGATCCGTTCAACGGAACAGCCTGCTCGTGAAATTAACGGGCAAGTGGCTGAGCACTCCACAGACACGTATACCCTTAACGTAGTTCTCGGGGATATTCAGCGTGACACAGAGCGACAAGGCTGACCCTTTGGATTACAGGCACAACAGAAACAGGAAGTAAGAGTGAGAGAAAGTTGTGGTGGAAGAGTACGGCAGGGTTCGCCACCATCCCCTGCCGGAGTCTCGTGGAGCTTTTAGGTATTTTTGCTCAATAAACACTCACAACGCCCGGTCTGAGAATCGAAACCGCGATCCTATGACCGCGAGTCCGCTGCCCTAATCACTGGGCCATTGCGCCTCCACATCAATAGCATAACGTTGATTTGAAATTTGGGATAAGAGAGGATAAGTGGATTAGATCGACGCCAATATTCAACTGGTACATATTTTATAGACCCCAAGAGGATGAAAGGCAAAGTCGACGCCGGCAGAATTTGAACTCAGAATGTAAAGACGGACGGCCGCTAAACATTTTGCCCGACGTGCATACGATTCTGCCACCTCGCCGCTTTACAACAGCATAACAATGAGCTCTCAAATTGTCAGCCATTTTAAGAGGTAGGAGACAATCGATTACCTGGCTGGTATGTAATTTCATTAACCACAGAGGAATAAAAGATAATGTTGACATCGGGGTGAATTGAAGTAAAAATTTAAGGAGTAAATACTACAAGGCAGTTTGTCCGACGCTCTACTGATTATATCAATTGTTCATTACGTCTGCTGGAAACAAATAACATAGAGTGACATAATTACAATCGCATGTGTCACATTGCTGTCACTGTTTACAACGGCGAGAATAATTTGTTGACATGATCGCATATAAATAGAATTAATAAAAACGCATTCAGGAGACAAGAGACTGATTGTCAATACTCCTGCTCCTTGCATGTCAGTTTTTCAACTCAACTCTCTTTAACATTCATAGTATGTGTAAGCTAGTGATTTTATATTATTTAAAATAGAACAGTAAAACTTCAGGTTTACTTCAAAGAAAGGAGAAACTAGATTTTACGGTGCTTTTCCATACCTGGAGCACTTTGCTCATGTTGTTGGCACTCCGTCGCTTACGACGTCGAGGGTTCTAGTTGATCCGATCAATGGAAAAGCCAGCTCGTGAAATTAACGTGCAAGTGGCTGAGCACTCCGCAGACACGTGTACCCTTAACGTAGTTCTCGGGGTATATTCAGCGTGACACAGAGTGTGACAAGGCTGGCCCTTTGAATTACAGGCACAACAGAAACAGGAAGTAAGAGTGAGAGAAAGTTGTGGTGAAAGAGTGCAGCAGGGTTCACCACCATCCCCTGCCGGAGCCTCGTGGAGCTTTAGATATTTTCGTTCAATAAACACTCACAACGCCCGGTCTGGGAATCAAAACCGCGATCCTATGACCGAGAGTCCGCTGCCCTAACCACTGGGCCATTGCGCCTCCACTCTTTACTCATATAGAATGCAAAAGTACTTAGATTTTAAAGAAAAGTAGTTTACTATACATTGGACTCGTACCACTTTTCACCACCCTGAATAAGACGACTTTAGTCTTGTTCAAGACAGGTGACATTGCCTGATAACCTAGTACATATTCCCTACAGCTAGGTGCAATAGATATTAATTGTTCTGCATGGGAGAAAACCGAAGTTTGTTTTAACTCACAATGTATTTCGTAATAGTCATTTTTTTTGCCAAATAAACACACGCACATGTTTTCTTAACTCGTTTATTACTGTTCTTATTTCATTATTTTAACTCATGTCCATTGTCCTGAAATCTTTCGTCACACATCTGTGATCTCTTCAGTGACGCTTTTCTTTTTCGTATGTATTCTTGCTCCACTTACTCCATTTTGTTCTTCTAAGGTGTGTATCCTTATGTGCACATGCGGTTATGTACTTGTTTGTTTGTTTGTGTGTGTGTGTGTGTATGTGTGTGTGTGTGTGTGTGTGTGTGTGTGTGTGTGTGTGTGTGTGTGTGTGTGTGTGTGTGTGTGTGTGTGAGTGTGTGTGTCATAGTTTTTAGCAGCGGCGTGGCCTTCCCCTCAGCAGCCCCATCCTTTCAGCCCATTGTGATGCAGCTGTACTAAGACCCGAAAATATGGTGTAGTTCCTGTAATGTGTTTGCCCACAGTGTTGTCATCGTGGTAGTTGCTGTTGTTATTGCGATCGTTGTCACCACCCCTGCTGCTGTCGTTGTTAGTCGTGTTGTTGACATTGTTGTGACCGTTTATGAAATTTCTTGTGTGTGTTTCTGTGTGTGTACGGGTTTGCTTCGTATGTTGTATGTATCCATGCCCATTATATAGATTTATTTATTTATTCTATCTATCTCTATATCTTATATTTATCCCAAGTATGTGACAAGTATATTTATATATTTGTTTATGTATCTATATATGTATTTATTTATTTATTTATCCATCTATCTCTATTTCTCATAAGTATCACAGGTAAATGCATATATGTCTGTTGTGTGTGTATTACCCTGTATATTTCGGTATATCATTTACGAATGTTTTCTTTGTTTTTCCTCTGTATTCTCATCCCTTCTCTCTTAATTATGTGGTGCGGTGTCTTGGTGGGTGTTACTGTTCAATTCCTGTTTTCTATTGAGGCGCGGTCTGTCTACTGCTATGTTTATAGCCTCTGTGATCTGTCTAAGTGCTGTGTCAGTTCTAAGTGCCGATAATAACTTAACCTCTATGCTACTAATCAAGCCTGCATGTTCTGCCTGGGCATGTTGTTAGAGCACTGACGAGCTTTTCCCTTCTTTGATCTCTCGCCAATGTTCACCTATACACTCACCTATCCTGCGTTCAGTCTCTTCAATGTAGGTAGTTGTCATGTGTCTGCACCGTCCTTCAGTACATCGATGTATTTATTTATTGAACCTATCACTAGTGTACTCTACGTGTTACTGGAAGTTTATAACCAAATCTAACCAAATCACTAAATTGAAAGCAGTCAAAAAGCTAAAATGATTAGTACACCCTTGTAAATGTAACCAATCCTTTTGATGTTTCATGAACCGACTTATCGGTCTATAGACACTTCATTTTGTTGATTTTCTCTCTTATGAAGAATCTATGAAAAATACAATGTTTACAATTGGTGAATGATGATGCATGAAGTGAAATTTTTGCAGCGGAGAAGTTGAAATTAAGCAACGCTTAAATATTCCTTTTCGGTGCTTGAAAATGTTAAGTTAATGCACAAAATACCTAAAGTGAATACATCAAAGGAGGTATACTACGATTTAGTTGAAATATATTCAGACTGAACTGCAGAAAAAGAATTTTATATATAAAATTTAGAGCAAATATCAAGTGAAATATAAGCTCTGTTTTGTAGTAGGGTATGAGTCAAACGTAGTGGTTTGTATCTCACACCAACGGGGAGTGTTAAAGGTTACAATTTAAGAAAACATTCCACAGAGAGAGGAGAAATTACTGTGTGTGAGAGAGAAAGAGAGAGAGAGAGGGGGAGAGAGAGAAAAGAGAGAGAGAGATGGGGAGAGAGAGAAACGAGAGAGAGAGAGAGAGAGAGAAACGAGAGAGAGAGAGAGAGAGAGAGAGAGAGAGAGAGAGAGAGAGAGAGAGAGAGAGAGAGAGAGAGAGAGAGAGAGAGAGAGAGAGAGAGAAACGAGAGACGAAATAAAACCAATGGAAATGTAGGACAGCAACAAAGAAAAAAATCTCAGACACAAAATACTGCAAAGAAAGAATACACTTGAAATATATTTGAGTAAAATAATTACCTAAAGATATTGAAATTTAACTGAATGCTTGGAAGTATCTATCAGTAGGTGTGTTCTGCCTCTATGGCAAATTATAATGAATTAAAGTAGGTTTGTTATCGTATGTACGTCGATACATGATAATATTTGTTAACTTATCAGTTAAAAATATAAATAATATAATCCTAATCTGGACCGAGCTGGTCCATTTTATGCATTCGTAATTTTACCTGAGTTAAATGGACAAATGAGTTAATTGCATTGACAATTCAGCAGAGATGATTCTTTTAACTTTAATTAAAAAATTCAAGATTATCAAAGAATATATCTGTTCACAGTTGTAATTATACATAACAACAAACATTGGTTTTATATTTTGGCACAAATGCAGCAAGTTCGTGGGAGGGAGCAAGTCAATTACGTCGACCCCAGTGCTGTACCTATTTTATCGACTCCGAAGGGATAAAAAGCAAAGTCCTAAACGCCAAAATTTGAACTCTGAACGTAAAGACGGACGAAATCCCGCTAAGCATTTTGCCCGGTGTGATAACGATTCTGCCCGGCTTACTGCGTTCAATTCACATATATGTATGTGTGTGTGTGTGTGTGTGTGTGTATCGGTGCGAATGGTTTTGTTATACAGTGCCGTGATTTACAATTCTGTAAATAATTATAAAGGTACTTATATAACATTAAAGCCTATGGTGTTCAACGTGCAACGACTAAGGAAATTAGTCTTATAAAGGGGTAACGGTAACACATTTAGTTGCGTTAAAAAAGGGATGTGAGTTCGTGTCCCAAACGGATAGAAAGCCTTCTTGTTTCTGTCGAGGGCTTTTAGTCAGTTTTAATCAGTCCAGATCCACAAAATTCTGACTCAGAGAGTGTTATGTTAAGTTTAGATATTTCTGACTGGAAGCAAGCCGTAAAAGTTATTTTTCAATCCTTTTAACACTTGTGCTATCATATTTCAGTTAAAAAATCTTTATTTGAGAAATATTATTTAAAATATGAATTTAGGAAAATAACCGTGTTAGTATCAAGCTGGCTCTTGGAACTCAAATTAACACGAAAATTTATTGGAAGATTTTAATTTGGATCACCTTAATACGGAAATTTGATATCTAAACGGTTAAATTACATGCAGCATAACTGAGACGATGATTTGTCAGTTTTAGTTGTCTTAGTTATATATACCGCGACCAAAATGATGTTTGATGTAGCATCATAGACTTCTAACGCGATCTAATAATTTTTACGTCTTCAGGACGTTTTTAATGGTACCCAAACAAAAGCTGTTAGTTTAGTTTGTTCCAGTCTTTATTTGTCAGTATCAGCCACTTCTTTCGTGTCACATATCACAGTGATCAGGTTTAGACAATTCCAAGCGACGTAGCCAAATTATGAGAGATTTAACCACTTCTAGGACTGCACAATGTAAACCATGATGCTTAATTTTAATCCCTTCTAGAAGTATGGCAACCATATTTATTATCTTTTTTGTCAAATTTCTTCCATCATATGCTACGATGACTAGTTTAATCATTTCCAACATACTCAAAACATAGAAGTCAGTTTTAATCACTTTATACTCGACCCAAATCATGAGGTTTTGTGGTACATTTATTACTATCCAAACCATGTTGGTTATCTTTATTCACTTTTAGCACCATACAATCTATGATGGTCAGTTTGCAATACTTTCGACACAACCTAGACTCTGACGGTTAGTCTTAATTACTCTATCACGGCCCCAAACCCGAAGAGAACTGTGTAATATCTCTGATATAATTCAAATAATGATATTCAGTTCTAGTTATGTATTATGAGCCAAATCATGATGCTCATATCGAGACACTTTTAAGACATCTAAAATGATGTCGGTTACTTTAAATCATAGCTAAGACATCCAAAAGTATGATTCATCAGTTATAATCACTTCTCAAACAACCCAAACTATTAATGTTCCTTTTATAGTGGTATACTTCCCAACAAATGGAGGATGTTTCGCTTGATATTTCTATTGGGTTATCCCATGAATAATGTGGTTGATTTTTTTTATACTTCTTTTATATTTCAGAATTAAAAGATAAACAAAGTTTTTTTTATCTAAAATATACTCCTTTTCATTTTTTACAATGCCCTTCCATCTATCTGGTAGCCTTGCATGGCTCTTATTCCAAAATTCACTTGTCTTTGACGAAAAACATTCCTTCAGTACTGTTCTGACCTCATCTACGGAATTCATACTTTTTCCGTCTAAGTGATTTTGAAGACTGCGGAATAAATGATAATCAGATGGGGCAATGCCAAGCGAATATGGTGGGTGGGACATCGTTTCCCATTCAAACTGCACCAGCCTTTGGAATGTCATCCTCGCTGTATGAGACCGAGCATTATCCTGATGGAAGAACACCTTTCGTCTTGAAACCAAAGATGGTCGTTTTTCTTCTAGCGCTGACGTATGTCGCTCAGGCTGCTCGCAGTAGATATCCCTTGTTATTGTTTGGTTTAGGTGTAGAAGTTCAAAGTGCACTAAACCTTTCATATCCCATCAAACAGATAACACCTTACGTAGGTGAAGACCTTATTTAGCCAAGAATGCCGGTGTTTCTCTTTTCTTACCCATTGTCTTCGTCACCATTTATTGGCTTTGTGCAAAACTTTGAAACTCTTCTTAAAGTATTTATATGCACACACACACACGATATACATACATATATTCTTCCTTCTCCTATTCTCCTTCTAATTATTATTGTTATTATTATTATTATTATTATTATTATTATTAATAAGGTGCCGAGGTGGCAGAATCGTTAGCACACTGGGCAAAATGCTAGGCGGTATTTCGTCGGCCGCAACGTTTTGAGTTCAAATTCCACCGAGGTCGACTTTGCCTTTCTTCCTTTCGGGGTCAATAAATTCAATTCCACTGAAACACGGGGTTCGATGTAATCGGCTAGTTTCCTACCCCCCCCCAAAAAAAAAAATAGGCATTGTGCCTATAATAGAAAGGATTATTATTATTAAGGCGGTAAGCAGGCAGAATCCCTAGCACACCGAGCGAAATGCCGCAACGTTCTGCCGTAACGGTCTGCCGTAGCGGTCTGCTACAACGTTCTGCCGCAACGTTTTCATAAGGGTATAACAGGCACATGCATCAGAACCATATGTGCGTGACATGCTGATCTCATATCAAAATAAACAGCGCATGGCCTTTCAGATGGGACCCAGTTAGAATTTTCTGCAAGTTGTGTAGCCCATCCCGCTCAAAAGGTACCCGAATAAAGGTTGTTTACGGTTGTTGAATGAAACACCCATGTTTCAAAATGTGAATTATCCAAACCCCAAAGAATTCCTCTCAACACATGGCTATGATGGTCCCCCACTACTTCTGCTCATGATCAGAGATGCACACACCGTGCTCAACTGGTTAATGTCAAACAACTGACAAGCAAATCTGTGGTATTAAGCAGAATATTTGCTGTAGCCCATTTTTTATACCAAGACAAAACAATGTACATAACACTTCGAAACGGTTAAGATCAAAAGCCATGAGAGCTACTGCCTGGTACTGCATCAGGGCATTTATTATTATTATTATTATTATTATTATTATTATTATTATTATTATTATTATTATTAGTAGTAGTAGTAGTAGTAGTAGTAGTAGTAGTAGTAGTAGTAGTAGTAGTAGTAGTAGTAGTAGTAGTAGTAGTAGTAGTAGTAGTAGTAGTAGTAGTAGTAGTAGTAGTAGTAGTAGTAGTATCATCATCATTACGTATTTGTATCATATCCGAAAGGGTGTTGGTACAATCCGTAGAAAATTTCTGACAAGAGTCGTCCTGACAAGAACACTTTTGTTTATGATCCTCTTTCTATGTAGCTACTTAGTCAGTAGCAGTAGGATTGTTCATATGCTTACTTTTTCTCACAGATATATATAATGAACAACAAACTTCCCATCTGATTTCACATAGCATTTTTAAAAATCCATTTAACAATGCCGAGGTTACTTCCAAAATAAAACCTGTTTTTTTTTTTTTTTATCCTTTTATG
>NC_068989.1:76404690-76407077 GCF_001194135.2 Octopus bimaculoides
TAAAAAAAAAAAAAAACACGTCTTTCATTTATGTGCTTTCCTTTATATAATTTTCATCAATTTTTTTCAAAATTTTCCCTCTTATTTAGCATCAAACCAGTCTTATCAAACAGACATGTTGAAATGCGTTCCAGTGAGAATTTCAGTCTTTTTGTATATTCAACCCACTCCAATGTGTATTTTATTAAGAAGTTACGGTTCAATTTGCAGGAATTTTGGCTATTATTTCTAGCAAGTACCCCAACTTAGTAAAATCTTACACGTTGGCTTGTTCTGGTATTTCTAGAAGGCCGTGCTACTACGCAGAATGTGCTTCGTTACATCGTTCAAAATTTGTTTTATTTTGCCGTTTATCCTTTTAGAAAATGTCCACTCGTGAACCTAGATAATTGATCTTGTAAACACGTTCACCGCTTGGCAATATTTGTTGTTAAATCTGACAATGAAGCTTTAGTTTTCCGAGCCCATTCTTAACTTATCTACTAGAAAGGCGCTTTCAGTAATCGGTACACACTGAGCACTATATAACTCATTTTCTTATAGGGTTTCTACATTATCCGCAGATTTACTGAACCGTTTATTACACATTTCCTTTTCTATGGAATCAGAGGAAGCTGTATTCGTTAGTATAATTGATTCAGTAGCATATTAGCATATGGTAGAATATAGATTACATTGCTTTTTTTCACTACATATTTGGAGGGCGTCAAGTGATTTCAAATTCACTTTCTAGCTAGGTATGAAGAGACAGTTTATGTGAGAAACATAGATGGTAATTGTAGCATTGCTACTATTCCAGGGAATTATTTTTGACGTAAGATAAGTACGAGAAATTTACTAAAATATCTCTGTAAAATACTGTACTTACGAATGTATTTAAAACTAGTACAGCGAGCTATTGAAACCTCCAATGTGTGTAGAATGTACAAGAATGATGTGCAGGGGAGACCGGGTCTAGTTGCTATATTTTTTCATTTTTTTAAAACTTTGGCACCCACATGAATGAACACAGCTGAAGTTTCTTTTCAAATCTAATAAGTAAAACATCTCTATTTATTGTTATCACCAGCAAATGAGCAGAAATTACATAACATTAATTAGACAGGCTCTAATTAATGAGATGGTGTCAGCTGTAACAATTTTCCCCGTTGTGACACTTGCTGGGGTACTTTGTTACAACTGTCGATAACTCGGAATTATGTTAACAAACAAGTTTTAAATGAATACGTCTCCTGCTTTTTGCGTCTAGAAAGTATTATTTTAATTAATTAACTGTGCTTTGAACCACCTCATATTCTAACTGTGATACTGAGAGTCCTCATCAGCCAATTTCCCCATTGCTACATGTGCCATCTAGTCGAAATCGTCACCCATTAACTTCACACCTCGTAGATCACACAGAAAGTCTTGCCCTCCATCGGAACAGTCAGTGTGTGCCCAGTCTTTACAGATCTTGCATTACACCCATTCTTCACCTGGAAAGGAATTGGAATACCAATCTGAGCAGACAAGGCATTTCCAATCGGCGACTTGCTTGCTGCGAAGCTGTTTCCCTTTGCCTTTACCTGTTTTAGTTGACTTTCCCTTCCCCTTTGTTGCCTTTTCTGTACCAGTTGCCTTCTTTGGTTTGGATTTCCGTTCGTTTATTTCATCCACTATGTGCTGTTCTACGGCGACATCCCATAATGATTTCTTTTCATCCACAACTTTCCTGGCGGCTCTTTCCATGACACGAGGAGGGGCATCCCCTCTTGTAGTCTTCCTTTTGTAATTTCTAGACATGGTATGTTAAACTAAAATAGAAAGAGTAAGTTGTTACATGCCTGGGGTAAGTTGATACATTGTAACAATTTCTTATTTTTAATGTCCAGTAATCCCCTTAAACCCTACTTTGACCAAGACACACTTTTGTCAATGGCCGGGTTTATTTGGTCGTGATTTGGTAGTAGATGCTGGTGAAGTATATGACAGTTTAAAGCAGCAGGATTATCGCTCAGTTGATAAAAACACTATCCGTTTTGTGTACACCTAATATCCGTGGTTTTATTTCCCTTAACTTTTATTTTCAGTCTGTTGACTGAAACAAGAAAAGTTAAAGAATAATCAACGTGCAAGAGTCTGACTAATTCAGAGATGCCATTACAACCCAATGAGATATGAAACTTGTTACACCGCTGAGATGACTCCTTGTTAAGGAACACAACTCTAACACAAACATTACATATACTATCAGCACACTACCACCGCTTAACAGATTGGCTATTGGCTAAATATTTACAAATGACTATTGACTAAAATTGTAGAGACACGATAAGTTATTTCCAGATAATTTATACGTAACTACAAGTCACACACACACACACACACACACACACACACACACACAC
>NC_068989.1:76407473-76409553 GCF_001194135.2 Octopus bimaculoides
ATATATATATATATATATATATATACACACATATATATATATATATATATATATGAATATTTATATATATAAATACATACACATACATTGTGTATGAATGTAAGTATTCTTTTAAGATATATCGTTCACTATGCTATGTTAATTATACGCTGATAGGAGCGGAAATTGGTTCTGTCTTTAATAATATACAGAAAACGTCACTGTATTTCGTGTATTATTTAATTCTTCCCTAATAACAGGCCACAGCAAGTTAGTAGATATTTTTGAGCATCGAACTAATTACCTTAGATTGTTAGTTTTAATGTTCTGTGACTTAGATAAATTTGTTTGCTATTATCGGCGTAGGTAGGCAGTTATTAGTTTCGATTACACCTGTGCTATAGTGTTGTATTCTACTAGGATCTGAAATCGGATCGCAATTTAAGTTTGGAGGGTATATTGACACTAACTTTACAACGCTCACCACAAAAATCGAACGTATCCTGATCCAATATGGTGTCATCCTTATTTGATATTTAACAACAAATTTATAATTAGAACAAACACATTTAGTACTGTATTCGTTACGTCCCTGAGCTATAGTGTTTGTAACCGAAGCGTTGCCATTTTACGTTTTGCAAGAAATACTGGCTACGAAACTGTTTCTCAATATATAAACATTCTCTAGATCAGAGTTCCAATAACATAAGTTCTTATATTTTGCACATATATACATATACTTACACATATACATACATATACACAAACATATATATACATATACATACATATACACACACATATACGAATATACATATATACATACATATACATATATATATATACATACATATACATACATATATATACATACATATACATACATATATATACATACATATACATACATATATATACATATATATACATATATATACATACATATACATACATATATATACATACATATACATACATATATATACATACATATACATACATATATACATACATACATATACATACATATATACATACATATACATACATATATATATACATATATACATACATATACACAGATATGTATATACATATATACATACGTATACACACATGTATATACATATATACATAAAGTTTTTAAAAAGTTTTAACTTTTTTAAATTTTCCCAAATTTAATTGTTTTCCATACTTACAGTTGAAAAAGTCTCAATGACTGAAATTGGTACTGAAAGGTTTTTTTATAAAATTATTTTAGCATTTTGTACCTTGATTTTTTTTCCATATATACATATACACATATATATATATATATACATACATATACACACACATATAAGGTATAAAACAGAAAAACTCACATAACTCCATAAAATTGTGAGAATGTTAATCTTTTCTTCCTTCGTATTTTCTCAAGCAACTATTACTTGTGCTCTTAAGAAACTTAGACAACTGAAGACTACAAAATAGGAGGCCTTGAGCTCTCGTTTAACGGCTGATATGACAGTGCTGCATTAAACAAAATACTGGAATGAAAATATCTTGTCGCTCTTTATGTGTTGTTGACGTGTCAGCAGTGTATATATTTTCTTTATGTGAGTTTCGAAGCGATTGCAGGCTTGGTTTGAGCTTATCCATCTCCAGGCTACTGCGCAAGGCTGGCTCAACAGAAAATTAATACAAATACCAAGTAAGCCAATTTTCAGTCACATTCAGGAAAAAACATACAGCTTTAAGATACCAGTAAATCACGGCAACTTCAACATATTCACAAACAAATGTTGGAGGCTTGTACGTGCTCCACCGAACTACTAGAAAAGGTAGACAGGTCTCCTCAAATCACACTTTGTCATTTCAAAAGAAATGGTAGATTACATGGAATAATAAGTCATGCATGCTTATTTTAGTGGTGTTGACACCGCCGGATTGGATGGTACTGCCCAGGTGTCGAACCCATAGAGATATCCGTGGGACAGCTGATGATGATGGAGGAATGTTGGATTGTTGGTATGGCTCTTATTGTATGTGCGGAATAGTTTTATAAGACATCCATTTAGAGTATATATATATATATATATATATATATATATATATATAT
>NC_068989.1:76409759-76411849 GCF_001194135.2 Octopus bimaculoides
TACTTATTTTTTAAAGTCTGGTGCTTATTGTATCGTTCTCTTCTGCTGAAAACCAAATTACAGGAACGTAAACAAATCAACACTATGTCAACCTGTTGCGAGTTACAAATAAAAAGGCGCACGGACACACTTATATAGACATGGATTTCGTTTTGTGTTTTAATTTGCTTGTTAGTCTTTTATATAGAATATTTTGTATTTGTTCCAAAACTTTTGCTGTGAGTTCAAATTGAACCGAGGTCAAATTTGTTTTAACTTTTTGAAGTTAATAAAAAATCTCACCCCAACGACTGACTTGACTGATTTCAGCTCTTTGTTTTCTGAATTGAACAACAGCTTCGTTTCGTGTTCGTCTCCATTGCACAGCACCTTTGGTCGACTCGGGGTTCTAGACTTTTACTATAGCCCTGGGTCGACCAAAACCATTTTGCAAAGGAAGTTCTGCGTAAGAGAAACGAAACTCTGTGTTTGCTTGTTGCTCATATCCGATTCCTATTTTGGGATGGTTGACTTAGGCCATTATCTAGCTTAAGACCTCCACCTATTTCTTGGAGTAGGCGGCACTATTGCAAGTATCGCAATGTCTTATAATGTCATGTCTTCTCTGAAAATTTCTACCCTGCACAAATCTTGGAGGTGCTAAATATTCTATGGTGACTGTCCTTCTGTTGCTAATACATAATTAAAAACCACACAACAAAACAAAAGCAACAACAACGGCTAAAAAAAACTCATTCATCAAGGGAGATGAAACAAGAAACCATTGCAATGCATCCTGTTTCTCATCGGCAGACGGAGGTGTGAGAATTAATACTGTGCAGATAATCTAAAATATCTTTAAGTGTATATTTTCTTCACTGTATTCTTAAATTTACCCAAATTTCTACGTTCAGCTCCAGAACGCAAAATTGTATATATTCTTGTAATTTATGCAATGATTTATTTTTCTCTTTACAGATTTAGTGAGTGCCGAAGCTTCGTTGACGATAAAACTTGCCGTGTCTTCAGCTATGGCTGTTCTAATGTTTATAATACTTACGATAATTATCGTTGTCGGTATTACCTGGTAAGTTTATATCATATTGTCGATATATTATCGAAGAAACTTTCTTCATAATACGTCAGTGAATTCTAGTCTCGCTTAGATCGCAGTTGGCGTTTTAAATTCAGAAATCGATAAGGCAAAATCGGTAGCACATTGAACAAAATGCATTTTAAATTTTAGCAGGCCTCATCTTATTGCTAGAGTTCAAATCATCTCACCAAGGTCAATTTTTTTCTGTCGGCCATTTAGGTGACAAAAAAATATTAGGCAGGTTCTGTGGGTGATTATATTAGCAGTACCATCTACGCTGAAAATGTATGGTAGGTTAGAAGCTATTATTAAAATAGATAAAAACGGCGGGCTGACAGAATGGTTAGGGCATCGAGCAAAAGGCCTAGCAGTATTTCTTTATGTTCTGACTTCAAAGTCTGTCGAGGAGAACTTTGCCTTTCAAACTTCTGGATCGATAAAATTAAAATACCAGACAAATACTGATATCGATATTATCAGCTAAACAAATGCTGGTCTTGTATCAAAATTCCGACCCACTATTAATTACAGTAGTTCGGCGTAATGCCAAAACTGGTATTTACTGCAGTAAATATTTTTTCAATACTTAAGGCGATGTGCTGGCAGAATCGTTGGCACGCCGCGCAAGATGCTTAGCGGCATTTCGCCCGTCCTTACACATTGAGTTCAAATTCCACCAAGGTTGATTTTGCCTTTCATCTTTCAGGGTCGATAAAGTAAGTGCCAGTTGAACAGTAGGGTCAATATAATCGACTTAACTCCCCGCCTTGAAATTGCTGGCCTTGCGTTAATATTTTAACCATTACTATTGATAACTATATCTTCTGTAAGCTCTTGGATTTACTTTGGCTATTTTCCTATCTGTAACATCTGGGAACTTATGGGATGACCTGATATATATGTGCTTGTATGTAATGCAGCAATATATATACATACATATATATATATATATATATATATATATGTGTGTGTGTGTGTGTGTGTGTGTGTGTGTGTGTGTGTGTGTGTGTGTCTA
>NC_068989.1:76411859-76421205 GCF_001194135.2 Octopus bimaculoides
GTGTGTGTGTGTGTGTGTGTCTATATATATATATATATATTATATGTATATATGTAAGTGTGTGTGTTTGTGTGTGTGTTTGTGTGTGTGTTTGTGTGTGTGTTTGTGTGTGTGCGTGTATGTGTGTGTGTATGTATGTGTCTACGATCCAAGAAGTCCAGTCAGATAAATTGTTATTAAAGGGGCAGTAGGTTTATTTGGTTTAATGTTACGTTTACAAATTGGTCATATTCTTTCAAGTATCATATCATCAGAGAAGACAAAAGTCAGTTTAGTTGTGTGTGTATGTTTTAGCGTCAGTGTATGTATCATTATATTTGTGTGTGTGTGTCTGTGTGTGTGTGTGTGATCATATATTTGAAGTTGTGAAACCTTTAATGTAACATGGTTGATATTTTGTTTAATTAAATATGAATTTTTGTTTATTATTTTCAAATGTTAATGTTCCAGCAATAAATGGTATGATAAATATCAAACTAAGCTTGGACGCGGAAAAATACCAGCTATTTCCAGCTTCTGGAAGAAACGAAAATGCATTCGACGTTCTATGGATTCTGCGCGAAGCAAGGACCCACTCAGCACTTATAACAGTGTGATAATTCCATCCCCAAATCCGAGAAACAACGACACAGGTAATCTTACATGCGTACACACACACACACACACACACACACACACACACACACACACACACACACACACACACACACACACACACACACACACATGCACACACACATGCACACATATATATATATATGTATGTGTCTTTGTGTGTCAAATGTTTCCGTTAGTAGGCACCAAAGAACCTCAATAAGTCTACAAAAATAACATACTTCTTCCTGTTAAGTATAATGATGTTTCTGCCGATATAACGTTATGTTGCTTATGCCCAGTAAAATTATAACATCGCTCATCATAGAGGAACTAATGGTTAGCTAGATTTATATCACATTGTCCTTGAAATCTGCAATATGACAAAGGCTTAATGTTTCATTGTTTTACTGAGCAGTGATACATGATAACTATTGTCGTCTAGCTCTTCAAACATCATGGCTTCTAATAATTCTTGGCGCCTTATATTTATGTATCACTCATCATATGAGCATAAACCGGTCTTTCTGTCATACTTATGGCTGTTTGCGATTTTTGAACAAGTCTATAGTATGAATGGCCTTCAAATCTCCAGTCAGTGACTGCAGAACGATTTTTAACTCACAAAAGAGGAGACAAGACTAACGTCTCTGTGTCTTAGAAAGAAGGGTTTGTAATCAATTCTAGCCCATCCTTAACCACGTAACTTAGACATATATCACTTTTAATACTCTTATCTCTTTCATAGTACTCGATCGTACATTGATGTAATTCAATGATGCCACGAGTAAGTGTGATGAATATATGAGTCTCAGTTGCCTTTCCTAACATTGTTCAGTTTTATTGTTTACTTTTGTGGTATGGTGACCTCTTCATTTAAGTAGATGCCGTGGACCTTCTTTGACAATTAAGTGTCTCAGTTATGCAACGCGACACGATACGGATATGATGCTTTCAGATAGTTGTGTAGTTCATTGCCTTTACACTTTTTTTGCAATTGCTGTTGTTTTGTGTGCTTGTCTTTTTGTATGCGTGCGTGCGCGGCGCTCGCGTTTGTCTGGGAAGAGAATGATACCATATTAAATAAGGTTGTCATACTTGAGCGTTGATATGTGGCGTGTTTGCAAACCCTTTCATTATTCCATTAAGTTTAGCAGTGACGTAGTAAGGGATCCTAGCACTCCAGAGCAAAACACTCTTGTGATTCCCTCTTTAAATTATAGGCCAGAGATATTTCGAGGCACTTCATTCCTTTGCTCGGTGCCATTTACACTGTCTCTCCTCTGTGTCTATGCCTATAAGGTTCGGTGTAAAATGCGTATTATGGAGTTGAAAAGATGCTACAGTTCTGTGTATGTGTGTGCTCACACATGCGCAGAGGGCGCGAGAAAACAAACGTGGAAAGAGGAGCAAGAAGGTGAGAAGTTCTGGATTATCACAAGAAAGATTGTTATCTGTGTCATTTACCCCCAAGTAAAGTACTCCCACGCTTGCTTGCTAATCTTATATAATTTATACTATCACAGCTATCATGGCCCCAAGGCAGATGTGTACTCTGAGCTTAAAGGAGCTGTGCTGTATTTATATAATATTTAGCACCCCGCTCTACTGAATGAAATTAGATTGTTTACAATTTAGAATTGTTTAAATGATGAAACATGCTTATCGTTCGAAGAAGCGAGACGTGAATTACTTCCTAGTAATTAACTCCTTTCGACTGGTTGGCTGCTGAATAAATTTAGTGAAGCGTGAAATGATACGAAGAAATGGATGTTTTGTTTAAAAATTACTTTTCCACAAAACAGGCCATCACACTGTTGTTCTTATTTATAAAAATATTCAAGACACAAGGAGTTATTATGTATCATTTCTACTCTCTACATTTAGGTAACTTGCATTAAACCAAATGCTATCGAGTAAAAGATTTGCATTTAAAATTATGGAGCTGCAAGCATGGCAGCTTGACTACGACCTTTGCTTACGCGTATAGTTACGAATCAAATTTAGGCAAATGCCTTATTTTCCCAGAGACGTGTGCAAGCGTTTCTCTGGTTTTCAAAACATATGATAGAAATTTGGTAGACTAAATTTGTGCAGAGCCCGTATGATAACTGACGCATAGGTGGATAAGGTATTTTTTATGCTTGTCAAAGACTTTTTGTATTACATTGTCTCTCGGTAAAATGTGTCAACATAAAAATGTAGTAGTCGATAAAACAAATATTTGGGTCAAGGTGCCAAGTTGGAAAGAACATATTTATTAACATAATTGATTAACTCCTGTTTGAATTAATTTAATAATACCTATATTATTAAATAAAACAGTGTTAATATTTTACCTTTCAAAGATATCAAATGCGTAAGTGAAAGGAACTGCTGCTATGGTCAGAAAATAAAATAATACAGCATAATATTCAGTTAGAAATATTCTAATGCATGGACACACATCCCCTGTATTAGAAACTAACATTAAAACATGTTTACCTTTCTTAAAGGTAAACCAGAAAAGGTAAACCAGAAAATAATTCTGGAAGTCATATTAAGATTTTAACAATAGTGAACAAATAAAGTTAATGCTTTAAATTTTGGTTTACGGAAGTTGTTCTAAAAATTATCTCCTAGCTATCGCAAGCTGGATAGGTTTCATTTTCCCGTCCATGCTTCAATGTTATCACTTTAAAGCTTTGTGCTAAAGCAAAATGGTGAATATTTTTTTCCTACTCTTGGCGCAAGGCCCGAAATTTTGTGGGAGAGGTCCTCGACTGGTCAGTCGTTTAGATCGACCCCAGTTCGCAACTTGTACTTAATTTATCGACCCCGAAAAGATGAAAGGCAAAATGGAATTCAGCCGAATTTGAACTCAGAACGTAAAGACAGACAAAATACGTATAGGCATTTCACCCGGCGTGCTAACGTTTCGGCTAGCTGGATGAAAATCTAATTATAAGGTTAATTAGTACAGTATTATCTTGAAAAAAATGTCTTCTGGTTAATTTTCGGTTGTAACTGAATTTTTAAGGTCTACGTTTAATGATCGAGAATAACAAGGTCTGTATTTTATTATCTATCTTCCATGTTCCTAAGAAGAAACATTGTTATCTCTCTCTCTCTCTTTCTCTCTCTCTCTCTTTCTCTCTCTCTCTCTCTCTCTCTCTCTCTCTCTCTCTCTCTCTCTCTCTCTCTCTCTCTCTCTCTCTCTCTCTCTTAAATAACACACACATATGTGTTTGGAGCCAGTGTACAGTTGACAAAGTACGTGATTGCAGACACCGTTGAGTGCGACACTTTTCTTATGGGATATAGGAAGGGAATCGATCACAATTCTTATTATGAGGCGAGCTAACAGTATCGCTAAAGCGTCGAACAAAATATCTGGGCTATTTCTTCCGGCACTTTAGCTCTGAATTCAATTGCAGCTGGAGTCAAGTTTGCTTTTGCGGTATCAATAAAGTGCTAGTCAATTGATTGATTCGATGGTATCAACAAATCCCTCCCCGCAAAATTGTTGGTCTTGTACCTAAATCAGAAATAATAATAATTCTTTTCACTGTAGTAGTAGTAGTAGTAGTAGTAGTAGTAGTAATTACAATATTATTATTATTATTATTATTATTATTATTATTATTATTATTATTATTATTATTATTATCATTATTTCTGTTGTTGATGTTACAGTTGTTTGTTTCTTTTGTAACCAGATGTATTTGATCTCAGAATTGTAGTCTTTTAGTGGGGGAAATAATTTCTATTTCTTTGAAGAACGTCTGTACAGAAAATTAGAAATTTAGCTTCTTGTATTTATTTTCCTCGTTTGAGAGAAAAGAATCTTTAATTTACCACGGAAAACTACCCCCTCCCCCATTTGAGCATGGCAACCAATGTAGGATACTTTCCTAAATTTTCAACGGATGAAAAATAGAGAAACAAACAGGATTGCATAGAATTTTGTACTTTTAAAAATATACAGCAAAGTGAATAAGTGACATTTTCACAGGCTAATACACTTGGTAACACAAATCTTTGAACCGTAACATACGTAAGTAGTATCAGCCAAAATTTTAAAGAAGAAAATGCCAGTTTTTGTTAATGTTATTAAGAGAGAGTTGACTAGCATGAAAAAAAAAAACACGATGTATTCCACAAAGACAAATGCTTCTCCATCTGAGACTACTGTCGAGTTCTGAGAGAAGATATGGTAAATTAGATTTTCTTGGTAGATTACAGATTCTTTTTCATTTGCCTTTAAAAGAGTATTTGAATACTGGCTGGTATGTGCTATGATGTAGTTTCCAGCAACCAGAGTTGAAGTCGATAGAGAATAGCAGCAAAGACTGTAACAACAACAGGCTGTAGTTCTCAGGTTACCACTGGTCGCAAGTCCAGCATTAGCGGAAGAGATCGCTGGATCACTCCGACCGCGTTCCTAGAATGGACTTAAAGATAAGGCATAACAGTTGACGACCAAGAAGCAGAAGTATCATTTACATCATTGCTAGTACCACTCCATCGCCTTTTCACATCATGGAAATTAAGTGGAAACAGGCGAAGAGTTGTAAGTTGTCAAGGACAATCAGAAAAGAAATAAAATACTGTGGGAAAAAAAAAGAAACTTGGAATCCAAGAAAAACCGTATGACACATTCACATTCGGAGTATTTCCGTTTACAGTTATCCGGGAGCAAAGCTCATATTATTTTATGATAAAGCTACAGTCATCCTGAAAGGATAGGGCCTTGATGAAGAACACTTTAAAATGCTATGCATGTCTGAGGGATTGTGCCCCGGAGAATGTAAACTTTATTGCTTTCAACCCAAATATGGAATGGCACTTTTGGATGCACCAGACACCAGTATGAAGAGTAGGAGAGGATCAAAGTCGTGGAACTCAACTTAGAATCGACTTTTCTTATGTTTCTTTTTAGCTACATTAAATCAAACATTTTGTTTCGAAAATGTTTTAGATAGTTATGTAATTATTTCGTATAATTAAAAATTCCCAAAATAGCCTTAAAAATTTGATGTCCTTGAAGTATCGGTAATTTTTGTATATCTATTTTTCCATAATAATAGGTCTTATGAATAGATCTTGTAACGTATTTTGCACAAATGTGTTCTTGTGGAAAATAAATGAAATAATTATAATTAAAATTCGGTCGTGAATTCAGGGAACTGTCACAACATCAAGAATATGATTTTCCGTATGTCTTTCGGCTCTCTACGCACTTATGGCAAATACTTCCGACGTTACATTTGTTTTATTTCATTCTCCTGGGATCGAAGAAATAAAGTACCAGTCAAGTACTTGGGTTGATACTATCGACTTAACCCCTCCCCTTGAAATTGCTGAGCGCTTAAATTAAAAAGCGTGGATTGAAGTTGGCAGAATCGTTAGACTGTCGGAAAAAATGTATTGTAACATTTCTTCCGGGTTTTTATATTTTAAGTTCAGATCCCACCGAGGATCAAAGTTTTTCTTTCATTCTTTCGGGTTGATGAAGTAAAGTAATACCCATACGATTGGATCGTATCAACTAACCTCAACATCGCACAAAATTGCTGGATGTGTGTTGAAATTAGAAACCATTGATTTTTTTAATAATATTAATCAAGAATAGGGCAGGCAGTTGGCAGAGTCGTTAGCACCCCAGGCAAAATACATAGTGGCGTTTCGTCCGTCCTCATGTCCTGAGTTCAAATTTCGTTGAGGTTAACTTTGCCTTTCATCATTTCGGCGTCGATAAATTAAGTACCAGTGGAGCACTGAGGTCGATATAATCGACTTAACCCCTCCCCCAAATTGCTGGCCTTGTGCCAAAAATTAAAGATAATATTACTCAAGGGCTACCTATTTAGATGCCCTAATTTCTGGGGCACTTCAAATAGTAATTGAAAACCTTTACCAACAATGTTTGAAAGAGAGTAAACTAATCTAAGTAAAAAGCTTGCTGATTTTTAATTGTTCAATGAATTAATTAGATTAATTTCTTAAAGAAATACCAAAATAGTGTGGCTGTATTTATATAATTGGGAAATTGTGTTACTTCATTCTAATAGAATAAATACTTTGATACTTAGTCCTAATAGGACAAATGCTTTGATACTTGGTTATAATAGGACAAATAATTTGATACTCGGTCCTAATAGGACAAATGCTTTGATGCTTGGTTCTAATAGGACGAATGCTTTGATGCTTGGTCCTAATAGGACAAATGCTTTGATACTTGGTCTTAATAGGACCAATGCTTTGGTACTTGGTCCTAATAACACTTAAATAAATAAGTGGTTCACATTCATTAACGTCAGTGTATGAGCTATATTTTTATAATTCTTATCAACAATAGCTTTCACTCAGAAAATAATAAACATCCTGTCTCTTGGTTGAAGAGGTATGAGTTCGGACAACAAGTCACGTACATTTCGCTTACATTCTGTAGAGGGCTTGAACATTTTAAAATCTATCTACAACAGAATATAAACTAATATAGAAAGACGCACTAATGCTCGTGATAAATTCACAAATGATCATAACTTTAATCATACTGTTTGTAATTGTAATATTTATAATAACTGAATTATTATACAATGTTCACGATGCCCTTCAATTTGAGGGAGTTGTGAACATCTGATTCTGTAAGGTCGCTGTGTTTGCAATAATAATTCTTTCTGCGAGACCTGAAAGTTGGGTGAAGATGCTAGTCGATTACAGTACATTTCTGGTACTTACTTTATAGACCCTGAAAGGATGAAAGGGAACGTTGACTCTAGCCGGAATGAACAGAAACGGAAGAAATAATGGAGAGCGTTTTTTCCGAATGCTTTAACGATTCTGTCAATCTCCCTCAGTTAATGGTTTTTAATTTATGAGTAGGACACCTGTTATTTTGTTAGGAAGCGAGGGTGTAAGTCGATACTATCACCCCCAGTACCTGTCAGATTCTTTGGATGAAAGTGGGGATTTGAACTCAGGACGTAATGAGTTGGAAGTAATAACCCAAATTTCTACGCTTTAACTATTCTTTCAACTCGCCGCCTATAATTGTTCTTAGTTTAGGCACAAGAAAGCAGTTCTGATGAATTAATCGATACCACCGACCAAGTATATGGTACTTTGTCAACCCTGCAAAGAAAAAGATGATCATGGCACTGTTTCAGCTCAGAGCGTAAAGATCCGGAACGAACATTCAAAGCAACTTAACATGTTCCAACGGTTCTTTCAATCCAGTGCCGTTTCCAAAGTTGAATTTGAAGCTCCCACCTCACAGAGGAAACAAACGCCGCAAATATTATATCCGACGTTCTAACGACTCTGCCTTACCGCGTGATTAAAGATAACGAATTCTTTTATTGGCCAAAAAGCCTATGACGTTGAGGAAAACACACAGTTGAACGCAAGGGGGCACAACAAACGAGGAAGTGAGATATTTTCATCTGGTAAATGAATAAAATCAACCAAGCATAAAAAAATGTCTTTCCGATAGAAACAGAACAGCATAGATTTGGGCACGAGTACTCTCGATTCTATAGACGTCTAGTTATTGATCTGTATTAATTAATTTGTATCACCGCCGCTGTTTAAAATGAAGTTGGTTTGGTACAATTTGTAGAAAGGGTTACTCATACACATACTCTTCCTCAAACTTATATAAAAACCCGAAGTAGAAATTTCACATAATATCAGTTCGAATCAGACATTAAAAAAATATTATCTTAAATCAATGCTTCATATCGAGACATATGATTGAAAATTGGCAAATTTTCATGTTTGATATAATTAAAATAGTTTTGAACGCATATACACGAACAAAATTGTTGCAGAAAAAAAGCAAAAAAAAAAAGAAGAATCCTATGAAAACGAACCCTCTTATGACTTCTTGTTAATAAAGAGAAAATGAGGTGAACATTTCTTTAATATTTTTGGGTAGGGGATGGATGGTTTTTGACAGTTTGAAATTCACCATGTCAAATCTGAAATTTTAAAATTTGTTCATGTAAAGGGCGACAACTACTAGCAACTAATTTCAGTTATACAAAAGGTCCGCCTCATGTTTCACACACACACACACACACACACACACACTTGTATATATAATGTGTGTGTGTTTCAGCGAATTCATTAATAATTACATTATAAGTAGATTCATATACAATGCCCCTTAAGACGTTTGAAAGAAATATACTCACTGACCACTTATTGATTGCTTCTTTACACAAGCACACACAAACACACAAGCACACACACACACGAGCACACACACACACACACAGAGACACACACGCAAACAAACACACACACACACACACACACACACACACACACACACACACATACACACACACACAAACTGCATAAATGCATTTACATATCTCTTCAATAATTTGTCGGTTTTGATAACAAATCGCATTTTTTTTTTACTCTGCTACATTTAAAATTATATTGTTATCTTTTTTTTCTTGTATTTTCTTGCTTAAAACTGAATTTCTTCCATTATATTTTATATGCTTTTTGGTATACTCTCCTCACGCGCGCGCACACACACACACACACACATGGATAAGACGCTCATGTAATATTGGTTTGATTCTCAGGCGGTGAGCTGGCAGGAACGTTAACACGACGGGCGAAATGCTTAACCGTATTTCGTCTGTCTTTACGTTCTGAGTTCAAATTCCACCGAGGTTCACTTTGCCTTCATCCTTTTGGGGTCGATAAATTAAGTACCAGTTGCATACTGGGGTCGATCTAATGGACTGGC
>NC_068989.1:76422500-76425624 GCF_001194135.2 Octopus bimaculoides
TATATATATATAGGGGTTGGACAAAATAACTGGAACACGTATTAAGTCCAATGAATATTTATTTAATATGGAGATGGTCTTCCTGTAGCTTTCTGAACATCAATGCGTCTAGGAATTGATTCATAGAGCTTCCTGACTTCATTGAAAGGAAATTTGAGCCATTCTTCCTGCAAAACCTGCTCTCAGCTGTTGTAGATACTATGGTGGTTTGTAACGACTTCTCACTTTTCGCTCCAAGATGCACCACAATGCTCAATAATATTAAGATCTGGAGATAGTGGAGGACACTTCATGTGTTGTAGCACACTACTATGCTCTTCATACCAATTCTTAACCATATGAGAGGTGTGCGTTGGAGTATTGTCATCTTGGAAGGTACACTCACCATCAGGTAATAATGTCTGGAGCATAGGAAGAAATTGGCTTCCTAGAATATTCGGATAACCATTGCTGTTGATCCTACCATGCAGGGCAACGATTGGACTAAGAAAATTGCAAGAAGTGGGTACCCAAACCATCACAGACCCTCCTCCATACTTCACTGTAGGAAGAAGGCAGTCTGGATGAAAGGTTTCCCCAAGTTGCCTCCACACATAAACTTGTCCTGCAGTGGGGGGAAAAAAGCAAAAGTGGACACGTCGGAGAATATTATTTACTTCCCTTAGTCTGTCGACCAGCCCTTGTGATCTCTTCACCAGTTCAGCCTTTCTTGAATGTTTTGATGAGAAAGCAAAGGTTTCCTGATGGCGGCACTTCCATGACAACCGGCTTTACTGAGCTCACCGCGAACAGCTTTGGTCAAAACTAGGCTAGTCAAATGTTGATACAACTCTGTAGTCATTTTAGAGGCAGTTGTCCGGTGAGTTTTCATCACAATGCGTTTCAACACTCATCAGTCTCTTTCAGTGAGCTTCGAAGGCCTGCCGGATTTACTCCTCCTGCTGGAGGTTTTGCCCTGCTTCTAAAATTTAGTCATGGTCCTTGATATGGTATCTCTCGAAAAACCAAGGAGTTCAGCCGTTCTGGTGATGGAAACTCCTGCCAATCGAGCTCCAATAATTCTCCCTTTTTCGAACTCAGTGACGTCAAGAATCTTAGCTTAATTTATACTAGGATCTGGAAAAGAGATACAATAATCATTAGCTCCGATAAATAAAATCATCTAGAATACAAAATTAATCACACTCACAATGAAATTTGGATGGATATTCATAACATAATGACTCATTGAAATATTGGAGTTAAATTTCTACTGTTCCAATTTTGTCCAACGCTTGTGTATCAGCAATATTATATTATATACATATAGACATAATATATATACATATATATGTGTGTGTGTGTGTGTGTGTGTGTGTGTGTATAATACACACACGCACAATACGTATATGCTCGCCAGTAATTAATTGCTTCACACTTCATTTTGAGTTCAGATCACAATGTTCTGATTCTCCTTTCGGGATCACGGGAGTGATAAAAAGAAAAGTAACACAGATGTCCTGGGCCGTGGTAATCGAATTTACTCTCGTTCAAAATTGGTGGCTTCGTATCAACGTTAGGAATCCCTATTAGTATTGGTTGAATATTTATTGTAGGGAGGTCACAAATCTAATAGACTACCAGGCATCAGTTATGTCCCTTTACGTTTCTTGTTCGAATAACACTGTAATTCGTTCCTTGCACCAGTAGTAGAAATACAATTAGAGTTGTTGTTGTTGTTGTTGTTGTTGTTGTTGTTGTTGTTGTTGTTGTTGTTGTTCTTCTTCTTCTTCTTCTTCTTCTTCTTCTTCTTCTTCTTCTTCTTCTTCTTCTTCTTCTTGTTATTATTAATATTATTATCATTGAATGAGAGAGCAGTGCATGCCATCAAAGTGACACTGGAGTAAAATATAAGAAGCTCAGTTTACCCCTCATGACTACCCATCTGATAAGGGCAGGTGATCTCATATCAAGATAAACCGTGCATGACCTTACAGATGGGACCCAGTAAGCATAACCGATCCTGCTCAAAAGGTCCCCGAATAAGGCTTGTTTAAGGATGTTGAAATTAACACCAATATTTCCAAAGGTGAATTATTGAAATCTCAAATAATTCTTCTCAATACATGGCTGTGATGTTACCCCACTACTTCTGCCAGTGATCAGAGATGCACATATCATCAGCCACCAAGGTACATGCTCGAGTGGTTAAAGTCGAGCAACAAGCAAATCTGTGGTATTGAGCGGAATGTTTGCTGTAGCCCATCTTTTATACCACGACAAAACAACGTACGTCGTAACACTGCCAATCAGTTAAGATCAGCAGCCATGAGAGCCAGTACCTGGCACTGCATCAGAGTGTCTATCATCATCATCATCATCATCATCATCATCATCATCATCATCATCATCATCATCAAAATCATCATCAAGGCGGTGAGCTGGCTGAATCGTTAGCGCACTGGGCAAAATGCTTAGCGGTATTTCACCCGTCGCTACATTCTGAGTTCAAGTTCCGCCGAGGCAGACTTATCCTTTCATTCTTTCGGGGTGGAAAAATTAAGTACCAAATTTGTGCTTTAGTAGAAAGGATTATTATTATCATTATTATTGTTGTTGACGAAGCTGAGCTGACAGAATCGTACCACAAGCAGAGAAAATGTTAAGAGCCTTTTTTGCCCTTCTTTTATTTTCTGAGTTTAAATAAGATTTGTTTTTTGTCATTTCAAGGTCGATCAATTTATTACTGGGTTAGGTGGGTGGTACCACTTAAGCTCCTTCCTCAAAATGTAGGGCCTCGTCTCTGGTCTACGGCCTGAATGATGAAGAATGACCCCCAAATCATCTGCAACTACAACTATATACTATATACAGCAACTGCAATATATATATATATATTCTTTATTCTTTACTCTTTTACTTGTTTCAGTTATTTGACTCTGGCCATGCAGGAATACCACCTTAAAGGGTGGTAGTCGAAAACATCAACCCCAGGACATATTATTTGTAAGCCTAGTACTTATTCTATCGGTCCCTTTCGCCGAACCGTTAAGATACTGGCACATAAACACACCAGTATCGGTTGTCAAGCGATGGCAGGGAATAAACACAAACGCACATAAATATATATATATATATATATATA
>NC_068989.1:76425959-76431912 GCF_001194135.2 Octopus bimaculoides
GGTTCAACACCGCATTAGTGTGTGTATATATATATATATATATATATATATATATATATATATATATATATATGTGTGTGTGTTTATGTTAGTGTGTGTGTAAACAACAAATTTATGTATTTCTCACTCTGGAAGTGTGAAAGTCTTTTACGTTTCGAGCCTACGCTCTTCGACAGCAAGGACCCCAGAAATAAACAGGGAGAGAAAATTAAAAACAAGGGTTTGTTGCTAGCGATCTATCACGGCGAATGCCGGACAGAGGGGCCACGCAGGAGAGCTAGGAAGAAGGGGAGATAATATATATTCACAGATATAAACTTTTTTTAGAAACGTTGTTTAATACTTTTTCTCATTCTTTTCGTTACCAGACAAAAGAAATGGAACTTGGAGATGAAACAATTGAAGTACCTTTGGAAGAAATTAAAACACTCTCTGATTCATCTAAAGACGAGGTTCCGAATGGCTCCCTAAGTCACAGTGTTAAAACTACTGAAGAATCACTCCCCAGTTCATATGCATCGATTTCAAAGGTTAAGAATGCTGAAGAAAAGATAGAAACTGAAAATCAGGATAACGATATTGATACGGTCGTTCTATAATAATAATAATAACAACAACAACAACAACAATAATAATAATAATAATGATGATGATGATGATGATACATCATCAAAAAGACAAAAAGTACGATTATTTTTTTAATGTCATTTCGGATTCATCACAATTTGGATATAAGATGGTGTTTTAAAAAAGCAATAAGGTTTACTTTCTTTAATTAATTATGTCAATCAATACAACAAATCGTTTTCATTAAACACAATCAATCTTAAAGATCTGACGGAAATGCATTAAAACAAAAATAAAATCTAAATTTCCGTATATGTGTGACTGTATATATATATATATATATATATATATATATATATATATACGGAAAACTCATGAATATATGTCCTAATTACAATAATATCTTCAATGAAATTTCAAAGCATATACCACAGAACAAAATGACAAAATGTGTTAAGTTACTGTTTTGTAAAGAACGATAAAATTCTGTTCTACCGAAAAACTAAATATAAATTAACAAGTATGTTATAATACAAATATATATATTATGAGGCATTCTGAAAAAGACAAGATGCTAAAAATGTGAGAAAAATGTGAGAGAAATGGTAATGCAGCTTTCTTATATTTTCTTATATTCTCTTATATGTACAACATTTGCAGCAGACATTATGAGTGAATTTATAATCTTGTTACAGATTATGAATTCTCATGAACGCAAAAAGAAGCAAACCTGCGCAGAACAGCTAAATAATTGTTAAAGCCAAGAAATGTGTGTGTGTGTGTGTGCGTTTGCGCGTCTCAGTATATGTAATATAATACAATATATAATGTATGATATATATGTCATTAATAATAATAATAACAACAACAACAACAACAACAACAACAACAACAACAACAACAATAATAATAATAATAAACAGCAGTAGTTAAAGTGTGATTTGAGTCACTCTGTAACTTCTGCCGCTACAAAGTGACTTAAAACACACACACACACACACACACACACACACACACACACGCACACACGCACACAGTTATTTTCTTAAAGTAAAAATTATCAATTACAAATGTGTCTTTAAAATAAAGAATTTTTCCACAGCCCCGACGAAAGAACTTTTTGTGTAAGTGCTTTTCCTGTCTTCATCTTTTTAAACACGCACTCTCATACATGTGTGTTTTTGTATGTTTTAACGTATTTTCCTCAAAAGCAATTAGTTTGCTTTACCTCTAGAATGCAACACTTAAGTTATAACTGCTATTTCCTCAAAGTACATTGATCAAATTATCTCTTAGCTTCCTATTGAATTTTCCTTTCTTGCTTTCTTGTGATACAGTCTTATTGCAAGCACTGTTCAACCGTTTCTACTGACAAAATGGTAAATGGTAATAAATAATTATGTAAACTAGAACATCGTTTCGAAGTTTGATGACAGAAAATAAATCTGAATTAATATAAAACTAACACTATCAAAACATACGGCATGTAACTCGTCACCAATCAATGTCGATTTTGCCGTTTAATTTTTCCAAGATAGGTTAAATAAACTACCACAAACATGGAATTAGATTACGACTACAATTCTCATATATATCTTAATGAAATATTGTATTTCGGGACGGTTATTTTATTTTATTATTTTTTTTCCAATTAAACACACATTATATAATCATCCTACTAAAAATATTGCTGCGCCAAAGTTACAATACGTTGTTATGTGTGTACATATTGGTAAAAGAAAAGAAAGCATTGCATATTGGGTACGTAATAAATACAGACGAATTGTTATAACACTGATGGTTGTATGTATAAATGAGAAAATACCTGAAATGGGTAGGGAAAACTGCGTAGCTATACATTAGAATTAGATGCGATTAGACATGATTTATAAACCTGTTTCCTTCAGACGACTGAACTGTGTGTGTGGATATATGTGTGTATAAATGTCTCTGTATATATGTATGCATATAATGTATGTGTGTGTGTGTGAGTGTAGGTGCGTGCGTAAGTTATATTTTTAGATTGGGCAGACAATTTGAAATGTATTGACATTTTGCTGACAAGGTGTATATTAGCATGAACGCCTAGTATTGTTGCAAGTAACTCTAAGTGTTTAATTGTAAACCTCATTCTAACGAAGCACTAGATTAAATGCTAGTTGAATAAATATATGAAAGGGTAATAAATACAATTTAAGCTCAAATATGATTTTCTACAGAAATCAACTTGTATATAAAAATTTGATTTTCATACTTTAGAATCTATGTATGAATGTGTATGTTTTTGCGTGATTGACCGTTGACTGAACACTATTCAATTTTTTTTCTCCGTGTTTTTCTCCTTGTCTCCGTATTCTTTCTGTTGAAGAGCGTAGCTCGAAACGTCAAAGACTTTCCGTATTCCCGAGCGTCATACTAATATATCCTTTTGTTATTTACACCACCTGTCCTCGTCTGTTGTTATTATTTGTATATTCTCCCATATATATATATATATATATATATATATATATATATATATATATATATATATATATATATATATGTGTGTACATATATATGTACGCATGTACCCTGTTTTGACTGAGTTCTTCTTCAATGACATGTTATATTATAATTCCTCTTATAACTTCGTAAAAGCTGATATTCACCTAACACTGTTTGTATTTATGTCTTGTATAATCTACGTTTAATAAATACATTTTTGTAATATAAAATGTTTTGCTTTTTAACTCTAACCTTTAAAAGCAGCAGCAGCCATACTATTAGTTGGGTTTGTTATTCTAGTTCAATCCTTGATCAAACCTGATCGGAAAAACTTACTTCAAGAGATTGTAGCCACTGATTGTGTCCTTGCGTGGGTTTAGCGGGGTTCATTTTGTTTGAAGCCTTCGTGCCAACTCTCCAGTTTGAAGAAATAGTCTCTTCGTCACCCTAGTATTGGAGACAGAATAAAAAAAAAAGAAAAGAAAAGAAGAAAACAGAAAAGAATAGACGCTGTCCCGCACTCTGTGACTAAGAGTTATGAATAAAAATTTACGCAATAATTAGAAGAAATATGTGAATGAAATAGTAAGAATTTTGTGAATGAGATTTATTAGGAAATGAACTCGAATTTATTTTATGATAACTTATGGTAAAAAGCGTGTTTAGATACATTTATCATAATGGTGCATAAAATACATAAAAAATATGGAGCAAACAAGTAGCACTTTAGCTCTTCTATCATTGTCTCTGATATGGAGACTGCATTATTCTGCGACACTTGTAAATAACATAGTTTTGTTACCAAGTAGAATTACGAAAAATTTCACACTATTGTAGCTGCAGTTTAAAGCTGGAGACATTAAAAATTAAGTGACCCGATCAAATGTCGATGAGAGGGTTCAAAAGAAGACGTTCTCAAGTTTTGTGGATTAAAATATCATAGATATTTAGTAGGTTATCGATAATGAGAATCGCAAAACGTCAAATAGTTGAGATGATAAAGTGTAGTACAGCCAGCCGATACTCACATGATAAGGGGTGTTTGGCTTATGAATCTAAGGTCATGCATTCATTTCCTTGATCGGACGATTCATTGTATCCTTAAGCAACGCTCTTCATTTCATGCTACTCAGTCTACTCAACTATAGTGAATACCAGGCGCGTGCTGCTGCAGCATCCTTTCTCTCGCCTGCTATTACATACTAGATTTTCTGCCAGATGAATTTTATGGAGGGTAACAATTTCTCTGTGCTCCCTACAATAAGATAGGTACCAAACACAAATTTGCATGTTTCCAAGCCACACACGCTTGCGACATGTACCATACATGTACCAAGTATGGTACATGTTTGCAAGTCAGATGTTCTATATTTTTTATTCCATCTATATGACCACCTGCATTTCTCAGTACCGATAGCGTACTATTCTTAATTGTGACATTCAATTTATGAAACAATGTTCCATTCTGTACGTAAAATAGTCAATAGAGAAAGAGAGGTAACCCATCTCCACTTTTATGCTTATTATAGAAACGTCTAACATTACTGTAGATCCTATCGATATACAAAAATGCAGCCACAAATCACTCAAACTATGCCTTTTGTGCAAATAAAAGGAGGGATTGCAGATTGAATAATGTGACTGAAAAACAATCTGTGTAACAAAATAAGGTTGCAAACGCTTGGAATGTATGCTCAATCGAAGCTGACGTGGGATTAAATAACAAGTAAAACGATGACACGTACAGGAAATATTGGTTGAGGCACTATGATGTTTAATGTATAGTTTTTCTAAGTGCATGTTGTAACTGCAGCAGAAGTTATAGACATTGATTTCTTAAAGGAAGAGACAATTGAGGGAGAAACAATGACATTTTCAAACCAGCTTCATTTAGAATATTTTAAGAGCTGTCTGCACCAATATTTATAGTTGACGGTACGCAAATACACGAAGTAATACTACTTAATGTTTGTTTTAATGTATCAGACAGGAAGTATAAATGAAATGGAAATAGGCGATAAATGTGTAAGAGTGAGAAAGACGCCTTATGTGATTGCTTGTTATTATTCTTTTTCAAAATTGTTTCTCGTTCTCGGTTCAAGAGTGGATACGTGTAGCATTTTTGCGTTGCTGGGCGAAATTCACGGAGTAAATTGCATTAAATCATTTAGGTAAATCGGCAGGTTACTTTTGATATCCAGGTGATTTTGAGAGATATAAAAAGTGTAAAGATCGCACTGCCACGTTTACGCTGTTTGACAATACTTTTTAGATATAGTGCATTTGTTTAAATGCAAATGGGTGTATTTTTTTAAAAACTGAGTATGTCTGATTAGTACCTTTTCTATACATAGCTGTTTTGTGGGTGTTTGCTTTACATATGTGTACGTCATAGCGAGGATGGGTGGGTTTAGTCAAATACAAAAGCTGAATACATAACTCAGCAATTTCTTTTAAACGTTTCAACTAGAATTTCTAACAAAAGAGAGCTGAAAGTTTTTATGGAACATTAGATAATAAATACTTTCCGAATGAACAGGCAAGCATAATCATAGATCGTCTTAAAAGTGAATTACTTTCTTTTATATATATATTCGAAAGACGCCTGTTGTTATTTCTTGTTGTTTGTATTCGTAATTCTGTACCATGTTCTCCGTTTTGTTTGTTGTTGTTTTTTTGGCTTTGTTGCTCTACACATCCGCTAGCTTTCTTACAAAGGGGTGGAATTCTTGGGGACAACCAGATCGAACCATCTCAAGTGTAACTCTCCGAAATGGTCGTGACTTTGGTACTTGACTGAAGAAAGAAAGCCAAGAATGACCCATCTTTTTGCCTATCCTTCTAATTGTTGTTTCTCTTGACCACCTTTGCGTCGTCTATCTGTCCGAACGTTTTAATG
>NC_068989.1:76432700-76434010 GCF_001194135.2 Octopus bimaculoides
AAAAGAGACCGATAGAATAAGTACTAGGCTTACAAAGAATAAGTCCCGGGGTCGATTTGCTCGACTAAAGGTGGTGCTCCAGCATGGCCGCAGTCAAATGACTGAAACAAGTAAAAGAGTAAATATAAATATATATATATATATATAACTGAAGAGATACTGGTGTATATATATACATATACATTTATATATATATATATATATATATATATCAACACACACATACACAAACACACACACACACATACATATATAAGATAGATAGATAAATAGATAGACAAATAGACAGACGTGACTGTGTGGTAAAAGCTTGCTTCCCAGCCAAACTGTTCTAGGTTCAGTCCTACTGCGTGGCACCTCGTGTAAGTGTGTTCGACTATATCTTCAGGCCCAGCAAAGACCTTATGAATGGATTTACTCGATGGAAACTGAAAGAAGCCCATCATATACATGATGAGGATAGCTGTCCACTCGAGACCGAGGACGACCCTCATTGACCATTCCACATGCAAAATGCCAGCAACAACAGTGCACGAGATTATTTCACCAGTAGTCGGCTACATCCGAGTTCGCGTCAGCAGCTTCCGATGTCATCGCAGTGGCCTTAACGTGACTGGGCAAGGAATAGTCACCGCACCGGGATTGCATAACCTAAATGTTTATATCCAATAAGGCTAGTACAACACCCTAGAGACATTCTTCACTCTACTGACATGACTCATAGACAAACCAGAGCAATATAGCCGTGCCAATATGGATCGCAGGTTCAGAAATATGGAAGTGCCCTGATCTGAAGTGAAAGCAAAACATCCCCAAAACATTCAATACCATTCCCAGCATATCTAATTTTTTAACAGAGTAACCTTCTCTTAAAAGACTGCTTTAGCAAGAGCTAAGTGGTGCCTCTCTCCCCGTGGTCTGCCAGCACACTGGATACCAACGCAGAAGTTCTGCGGACCCTGCTATTGCTAGGTAGTCGTCGAACCTATGTGTGCGTGAGTGGAGGGTATTTAAATATATACATATATGCTTGCTCTAAGGAATTGTTAACTCTTCTTTCTGGTAACGTAGGTGCTACCCTACACCCTCAGTCACAATTAGTAACACGAATTTTTCCTTTTTGATTTTATATCGCGAATAGCTGCCTTCGTTATTTTATATATGTTCATATATATATATATATATATATATATATATATATATATGTGTGTGTGTGTGTGTGTGTGTGTGTGTACGTGTGTGTATATATTCTTTTATTCTTTTACTTGTTTCAGTCATTTTACTGCGGCCATGCTGGAGCCCCACCATTA
>NC_068989.1:76436289-76438366 GCF_001194135.2 Octopus bimaculoides
TGGGTACTCCACAGACACGTGTACCCTTAACATAGTTCCCGGGAAGATCTAGCGTGGCACGGAGTGTGACAAGGCTGGTCCTTTGAAGTACAGGTACAACAGAAACAGAAGAAAGAGTGAGAGAAAGTTGTGATGAAAGAGTACAGCAGGGTTTGCCACCACCTCCTGCCGGAGCCTTGTGGATCTTTAGGTGTTTTCGCTCAATAAGCACTCCAAAGCCCGGTCTGTGAATCGAAACCGCGATCCTACGACCGCGAGTGCGCTGCTCTAAATGCTGGGCCATTGCGCCTCTACACACGCATATATATATTGAACCACTACCGTGGTTGAATATATTCTTAAGTCCACCATTTCCTCAATCGCAGCAGCTTCCAAACTTCGCCACCAATTCAGTTCTGAACTAAATTACAAATTGTTAACAGTTTTAAAGAACACACCTCCTCAGCTACAGCTTGGCATAAATAGTTTGAGATTTGGTTCAGTTAAAAATAAGTTCCATCAAAATATCTGCGACCTCAAGGGGGGCAGTAAGGCACCTATTCATCGTCAATTAACATATTTGTTTTTAATTTTAAAATAAAAGGTTATTTTCTTAGGCTTAAATAATAGAAAAATGCATGAGGAATTCAGAATCGTTAGTCGCATTGAACAAAAATTAGTAGAAAAACAGTTATGAGGTTAAATGTAATGAAATTTATTATCAGTAAGTGAGGAAGTAAGAAGTAACTCCCCAATCTATAATGTTAAGATAAGAGTATATTTCTAAAATGAATGGTTGCACTTCAAGGCGGCGAGTTGGCAGAAACGTTATCACACCGTCCGAAATGCTTATCGGTATTTCGTCTGTCTTTTCGTTCTGAGTTCAAATTGCACCGTGGTCTACTTTACCAGTCGTATATTTTATTTATGTAATTAAGTATTTAATAAAGTTGCTTTTAATATGCTGTTGAATTAGGGTAAGTTTAACTTTTATTATTAATTTTCTCTTTGAGCTTTAATTAATTTGCTTTCTGCTTTTTTTTGCTTTTCCTTTTTAGTTGCTTTCCTTTTCTTTTTAGTTAATTATTTAATCAGGCTAGTTCATTAATGTGTTATATGTTTCAAATAAGTGCATCTAAATTTATTGAGGCAGGAATATAGTGATTTTTGGCTGTGTCTCTATGGGCAGACCTGAGGGCCTGTAGTAAGGCTATCCAGAAAAGGCACTGGTTAAAAGTCCTTATATTCTAAATTTACTTTTTAAAATTCAAAATTCATTAAAAGGGATTTTTCTTAAATCAAATTTATATTAATGAGACGTAGGTAATTTTAACTTGTGTATATCTGATATGCTTTTATAATTACTGTTGTATTAAATAATTATTGATAGATCTAAATTAGCAGCAGTCAGTTCTATTACCTCCAACTCAAAATCTAGGTTACTTAAGGTGAGCCTGGTAACTGATGGTTTTGGGCTCTTAATCGTAACTTTTGGTGAGCCATGGTGCAACCAACAAGATGGTAAAATTCCCTGCCATTAATTTGGTGTGGATGGGTAATATCAAATAATTCAATCACAACATATATTTAGATTAAACATGTAAAAAATTGAAATATTTTCATCACTCACATGGAAAAATTGAAATATTATATTTCAGTATTATATAAGTTCAAATCTTAAATTATTAATTAACACATTATTAATTATCTTACAACAGCAATGCCTTAAAAAATCATGGATTATATGGAAAAATACGAGCATGAAAAGTAATATTCTTAAGATTATAAACCTAGAAAATTGCAGGACAAGTTATTACACCTGAAAAAGTATTGGACAAGTTAATACTTCTGGTAAAGTAAAGAATAGAAACTTTATACTTAAAATATTGCAGCTAAAATTAAAACTTGAATATTAAAAATTATTTTATTATATAAAACTATACTCATTTCAGTAGAATTTATTTAAGTGGAATTTGGCTAATTTACTACCTGAAATACAGAAAAAAGGGTCTAATTAGACAAACTTACAAATTAGCTGAACAGATCTGTACAATAAATTTAAAAGATGAGAACTGTAAAGTGAGATAAATTAAAAGAA
>NC_068989.1:76438937-76439943 GCF_001194135.2 Octopus bimaculoides
TTTGAGTGCCTGAGAAACACCTTATAGCTTCATCGGAACCTCACACATGAAATTTGACTCAACTATGATTCCACAGCTGCCATTAGCAGAAACAACTGGGAGGCAATGAAGTTCATAAGATAATTCTTTATTCCATAGTTATCTCATTTTGTTACGCACACACACACACACACACACACACACACACACACACATACACACACACGATTAAATAAGTATCAGTTACGCACTGGGGTCGATACAATCGACTTAATCCGTTTGTCTGTCCTTGTTTGTCCCCTCTATGTGTAGCCCCTTGTTGGTAGTAAAGAAATAACACACACACGCACATACAAGCATTATTGCATCTATCAATCGGTACACACACATATATATATTTACATACATATTTACACGTACTATAGAAATACAATACATGTAGTAATCAAACTTCGTATAAAATCGTATGTCACGGCCAAATACGCGAGATGATTTCATGTTAGCAGACTTGCATGGATCCTATATACATATCACACAAACACACTTCTCGGCGAATATGTGAATGCATGCGTATGTGCATATGTGTTTATGTGTGAGTGTATATGTGGTTGTCTATGTGCGCGTGCATTATTCGTGTTTGGGCTGTATGTATTTATATGGTGTCTCATTATGCTTAGAAATATCTGTGAAAAAATTTTCTCGTTGTTCTACTAACTACTGGCCCGTGAACACAACTACAAGCTGGGCGTAATGATTTCACGTTTGTTAACCTGGGTTCGTTTTCGAGAGTGTGTATTGCACATGTGACTGAGCATGTGGGAGAAGTGATCGGTGGGGAGATGCGTGAGAGGGAGAGAGAAAGAGATAGAGGTGAATGTTTTACATTTCCAGCCAAATTGTTCTGGATTCAGTCCCAATACATAGTACTTTGGTTACCAAAAGTGTTTTTTCGCGTCGACCCAAGATTTATGAATGGATTTGATAGACAGAAACTGAAATAAACCCGTTGTGCATGTGTGTGTGTGTG
>NC_068989.1:76439953-76444772 GCF_001194135.2 Octopus bimaculoides
TGTGTGTATATATATATATATATATATATATATATACAGACACACACATTTGTATGTGTGAGCGTATGTGTATCCATATATTTGCGTAAGCATGTTTCTCTCTCTCTCTCTTTCTATATATATATATATGTGTGTATGATTGTGTATGTGTGTGTGTGTATGTATACAATTTACACATATATATGTGCATATGCATACATGTATATGTATACACACACACGCACACAAACACACACATATATATATACACACACATATATATATACACACACATATATATGCATACATGTATACCCATACATATATACATATAAATTTATGTACAAATAGTTTTAATATATTTACTTCACATACCATAACAGCATTCATGGATATTATTTACATTATTTACATTTGACGGATATTTGTCCTCATCTTGTTTGGTGTTAAGACAACGTTTCACTTGATGTACTCTCCAGCCTCCATCAAGTGTCCTGGGGGAATTTCGAACCTGGGTTATCGTTGTTAAGGTATTTTTCCGATGTTATTACTAACTCCAAGATTCCGAGTTCGATTCCAGGCAGCGACCTGAATAATAATAATAATAATAATAATAATAATAATAATAATAATAATAATAATAATAATAATAATAATAATAACAACAACAACAACATCGGAAAAATATTTTAAGAATGAGAACCCAGGTTCGAAATTCACCCAGGGAACCTAACGAATGCTGGGGAGTACATCAGCCGAAACGTTGTGTTAACAACGAACAAGATGAGGACAAACATCCGTCAAATATAAATAGTGTCAATAATGTACATAATTCAACATCTCTCAAATATAGAACAGCATTCGTTGATATTGATAAGGATGATATATTGTGATTTGTCTTTTACTAAGCAATCTGGTATGACATAGAAGCTTTATTTACGTTAGCCAAATAACTAAGGTACCACTTTAGGCTATTAGTACCAGGTTTTGGAAAATTAAAATTGTTCGGAGAATGGGAAAAGATGGGAGAATAGACTACAAAACATCTCCTTTATACTGTAAGAGCTAGGCTATTCCCATTTCCTCAGTTCGGTTATTTTATTTTCAGACGGAAACAATAATAGCCAATTTCGCGTGGTGTGACTTCAACTGACGGGTTTGAGATGTTATGTTGTTGTTATTTTGGCCCTGTATTTTTGGCGTCTCAGATTCAAGACTGGAATGCTTGACATGAAACTCTTTTCTCGGGGCATCTTAACTACATGAAAATTGTGTTTTTCTTTATAGTTGATAATAGACTGTAATGCAACTCAACTAGTCAACTACTAAATTTCAATAATATTTCTGCCTCACTTTATATGGCTGAAGAAATACTTGCTAAACGGAAAAGGAACAACCGAATCAAGAAAATTGCAGTAAAGCTGCATGATAGTGGTGTCTGACCTGATATGCAGACTATCATATAACTTGTACGACATGTGCATTGCGTTTTTATTCTTCTCTTCCGTTTTACGAATCAAGTGTGCACATGCGCATTGCGTGCTCATACATTGCCTCCCGAGTCTTACTTAAAACTGTATGCAGATAATAACCATCTCACGAATTTGCAGTCGTGAGGAGCGCTTTGCGCTCCGATAGTTGTGAAAAAGAATATCAAAATGGATTTTTGTACAACTTTGACAAAACAGACAGAACTGATATTGAGTCTTACTTTTGGCATTGTATATATATATATGTGTATGTGTGTTTGTATTTTGGAAGAGAGACAGAAAGAGGGAGAGGGAGAGAAAGAGTGGTGAGAGAGATACGTGTAGCAAATGTATCCACAAACGGACATTGAGGTCTTTCAATTTCCTTACGTTACAACTAGAAGCCATTCGTTGATATTCGATCTTTAGTATATCATACGCCGTAATCAGTATCGTTTCATCGTCTATGACTGGCATTTTCTGAGGTGTGTGTGTGTATGACGACATTTATTTATTTATTTATTTATTTATTTATTTATGTGTTTCAGCCAAGTGGCTGCGGTCATGCTTGTGCACATTGTTCATGATATCAAGGTGCGGTTTTCTGAAAAGACATATTACGAAAATGTAATTTATTTACTCACATTTTAACTTTGAATGTTACGTTGGTGGTCTGTGTTCAACTATGATACGCATGACATGTGAGAGGTATTAAGGTTAGGCTTAAATGAAGTTGAAGAGGAAATAGGTGTGGTTGAAGATTCGTTAAATGCCAAACTGCTATTGACTCAGTACGAGTATACACTACTCTGGCGTTCTGACCACAAACACTAGACAGAGCCCTTACGTCTTTGGCTATATACTTCAGCCGTTCTTTTAAGTTATAATAACTTTCAGTCTTAAATCATAAAACTTCTACACACACCTGGCTAGTCACCAAAGATCTGCCGTAACGGTTACGCTTCACAGACGATGACCAATAAGAAGGATATGCACCCAGAGTTGCCCTAGTACTGCGAAATATCAGATTAATTCCTTAGTGCATAACATATTTAATTAATTTTATAAATTAATTAATTTTCTAATTATGGTCCTCATGAAGTGATATGTAAATTACCTCAATCATTTTTTTGAGTTAGAACAACATTTAGTTATACATACATAAAATCTTACTATACATCTTTCATCAACGATCTGCAGTTACGATCAAACTATACTTTCCTGACGAGGACTGATAAAATGGAAGCACACAGAGAATTGTCCCAGGAGTGTGAAATACCACATTCAATCATCGCTCCATTACATATTAATTATTTTTATTTATATTAAAAATTTTAGGTGAAGGCGTAGATGTATGGTAATAAGTTTGTTTCCAAACCACATAGTTTCAGGTTATATAAATGTATGTATGTGTGTGTAACTTTGTATCTGTGTTTCTTCCCGTGTTGGTGTGTTTACGTCCCCTCAACTTAACAGCTCAGAAAAAGAGTGCGGTAGAATATGTACCGGGCTTAAAAGAAAAATAATGAGTACTGGGCTCAAGTAATTGGACTGAAAAATGTTCAAGGCTATGCTCCAGTATGGTCGCACTCTAATGACTGAAACAAGCAAAAAATAAAAGATAAGAAATTTCATTGTCGCTCTGCCTACCATTTCGACCACAATTCATCATTTAAATAATTATTGTCCTCACCACTTAAAATGTAAATTCTAATCAATTAAAATTTTGTAGGCTCACGATATAGTAAACATACCAAAAATTCTATTTTTCTGTATACACTGGTATTTCCTTTTATCTCATGCAAAAATGGTCATGTACTTGATACGAAAATCTTTAAGCACAAACACAGATTTGATTTGCTTAAATTAGGAGTGACGTTTTGAAGGCGGCGATTTGGCAGGGTCGTTAGCACGCCGGGCGAAATGGTTAGTGATATCATTACATCTGTCGTTACGTTCTGAGTTCAAATTCCGCTGACATCGATTTTCCATTTTGTCCTTTCCGTTTGGATAAAATGAGGATTTGACCTGGTGCCAAAATTTGAAACCATTATTAATACCATTTCACTCCTATCATGTTGAGTTATGGTTTTGATTGTTGGGCTTGTGATCATTAGGCAGTGAGTTCAATTCTTAGAGTTGGCGATGCATTGGTGTCCCGGATCACCCTACTTTCATTTTCACCTTGCTTCAATTCACTCAGTCGAAAACGAGCATCAACAAAATCTTTGAGCCGTGCGCTTTAACACTGTGTCACACTGGCCTCTCATTATAGGCCCTATGGAAAACGCAATAAATATTAGCCTAATTGACTTGAATGATGTTAAATTAACCATTTAATAAAATAATATTCTGACTCATTGTACATCAATATAAGCAATTACACTCTCGATCCTTATTTCAACAGCTTAGGGCCGAGTTTCGTGCATTTACATCGGGGAGGACATAGCTAGTCAATCAATGACCAATGGTGAAAGAATGTGTGTGCTGGACTCGAGCGAAAGGATTAGAGACAAACTCTTACCACTCTGGTCAATCGCTCATCAACTTTTTCAAGTACCACTTGAAAAGGAAGGTGAGAATGGAGTGGCAGGTTTTGTCTCGTGAAAGTTGCAAAAAAAGGTAGATGAATGTAGCAAAGATGGTGTGTGCGAGTGATGAAACCACTTTGAGCATGATCCTGTAAATCGAAAACAGAAAGAGAGAGAGAGAGAGAGAGAGCACTTTGCTCTTATGTGTTTATTCCCTGCCTGCCTGAGGTTACCGTGGTCTTTTCCGTAGGCTTTTCTTTCCACAGATAAACCTAATCTTGCTTTTTACATTTAAAAAATTCTTCTGTGATACACGACCCCTTTTGATCGCCTTTTTTTTCCGATCCCTTTTGATCGCCTTTTTTTTCCGATCCATTTTGATCGGATTTTTACTTTTTTCTCTTTCTTTCCGTTTTTGTTTATGATTTTCGAAAAGAAAAGCTCTACATTAGTATTTGTCCCCTCTGTGTTCAGGTCTGTGTTGCCGTCTGTCTGTCTGTCTCTCTATCTACATACCTACATAACAACCTAACTACTTATCTATCTATCTATCTATCTATCTATCTATCTATCTATCTATCTATCTATCTATCTTTGATCATATTTATATAAATAAGGATAAGATCGATATTTAAAATATTGATCTTATCAAGTGGTCAGCATGGGAATAAAAACCATCAAAGGTAATAATTATTTAAAATTATAATACAGGGTATCAAGAGATACCACCACGCTGAAAAAATAGCAGTCAAATCCTGACTCTAAAACCACAATAAATGTCCGCATGGCACGATTAGCGAAGACGAAGACCAACTAAACCAGGAAAAATATAGATAATTC
>NC_068989.1:76445196-76446541 GCF_001194135.2 Octopus bimaculoides
TATCTATCTATCTATCTATCTATCTATCTATCTATCTATCTATCTATCTATCTATCTATCTATCTATCTATTTATCTATCTATCTATCTATCTATCTATCTATCTGTCTGTCTGTCTGTCTGTCTATCTGTCTACTTATCTATCTACCAATTTATTTCTTTGTTTGTCTGTTTAACAATCTATCCATCTATCTATTATGTGTGTTGTGTCTATAGGTTATATACATATAACAGACACACATATACACGCACACATATAGTTTTACTTTTATAACTTTGTTGCCAATGGACGCTTTCGTCAACCTGTTTCTCCTACTCATTCATTGTCACACCGGTAAAATAAAATAAACCAAAAACGAGAAATAGAAAACGACAAAAATAACGAGACGAAAACATAACAAGGACACCTCCTGTTTAGCGTCTGCTACTCCTGCTTCTGTTGCTGCTGCTACTGCTGTTGTTGTTTTTTGTTGTTATTGTTGCTGTTGGTATTATTGTTTTTTTTTTTTCTTTGCTAAAAAACTGCACCTTGCCACGGATGGTCTCTTGATATTTTATTAAAGTAGAATCGAATGGGAGTTTCTTAAATCAATCTGAGAAGGCAGTTGCTCAAAAGCGAATCCAAGCAAGCGGTTTTAACAGATCTATACCACCGCCACCACCACCACCACCACCACCACCGCCGCCGCCGCCGCCGCCGCCATTGTTACTTTTGTCATAAACAACAACAACAAGAATAACAACAATAAAGATAAGAATAAAAGTAGCACAAGCAATTCCTATATATTAATAGTAACCGCTATAGCAACATCAAAACAGATAGAGATAGAGAGAGTGTGTGTGGATTACAGAGAGAACAGAGAGGGAAAACATGTTGGCAGAAATATATGATCCTTGGTTACGAAATCTCCGCTGGAATACATTGTTGATATTTGGTTTTTGTATACAAGGTAAGTAAAGGGAGATACAAACATTTAAAAAAAAAAGTTACTAAATATCAATAATACACATTTCCCCCTGAAATCAGTAACATATATTGTATTTCCCGAAAAACTCTACTCGGTATTTTTATAGTTGTGGTGTGTGTTTGATTCTCGTTAATTAATTATATAAGAGGGTGTATTCATTTTACTATTGGATTCCGATAACAAATAAATATTGTAGTGTACGCCAGAAGTCATATTCTCTTTAATATTCGATGTAATTATTCGATGGAAGGGATTTTATTTACGTTGATGAACTGAATTTAAATAAAGTGAACAGCAATTTATACATATCGATATCAGATATATGTATGTATGTATGTATGACCACGTACGTATATATATATATATATATATATATAT
>NC_068989.1:76447292-76448287 GCF_001194135.2 Octopus bimaculoides
ATATATATATATATACACAGCATGCGCAAGATATTTGAGGACAGGCTTATGTTTATAAACAAAACATATATATATTAACAGATTACAACTTTATTCATCAAAAATAGATAATAACTTTGTTCATCATACTAGAGCCATGTGTGATAGTTCAGAATCTTATTGAAACGCATATGGCCATCCATTACATAAAGTGTCTATCCAGGGTTTAACAATTACTTCCAGGAGCTCAATGTAGATGGGAGAGTTAAATCTTAGGTCTTGTGGAAAGAAGTAAGGGGGCATTACATGTTCTTCATTGCTGACGATCCCTAAAACCATGACAATTACAGAAAGTTTTGTGTGCATAACACTTGGAAATTCAAAAGGATCTGCACATGACAATCTGTCATTCCTTCTATTTTTGATCTTTGTCGAAGTTTTTCTCGTTTGCGAAAAACCAAATCAAATCTCCTGCTGGATTTTTCAGTTTGTTTAAGAGCCTTTTATATCTGAAGTAGTGATTTTCTTTTTCTTTTTTCTTTCTTTTTTTTTTGACAAATCGACGTTTCCTCATCATATAGAACTTATATCTGATGACTTCGTGGACAACATTTTTGACTGTTCCGCCTAACACATGGAAATCTTTTGCAATTGACCTCATGGATTTTCTGGGATTGTAATCTGTTGAACTTGCTGGATAAATTCAGGTGTTCTAATGATTTCAGAGCGTTTAGAATGCTTTTTAAAATTAAAAGAAAAGTTTTTTTTAAAAGAACTCACAAGAGTTAACAAGAGAGACAGAGACAGGCAGAAACAAGGAAAATGCCCCTTGTATTTGAATACTATGCAAATGTTCTTTTAGAAAACTTTTCTTTTAATTTTTCCAAAATTTAATTGTTTTCCATACTTACAACTGAAAAAATCTCAATGACTGAAACCAGTACTGAAATGTTTTTTATAAAATTATTTTAGCATTTTCTATCTTGACTTTTTTTTCCATATATATCAACTCGTGT
>NC_068989.1:76449830-76450450 GCF_001194135.2 Octopus bimaculoides
GGTAAGGTGAACAAAAATGGTTTACACCTGCTACAAATGTGCTCTGAACTAGGGTTGGCTGTTGGGAACACATTTTTTCACCATAAGCTGAAACATAAAGTCACCTGGATTCATCCAAGATCAAAGCAAGGTCACATGATTGACCTTGTATTAACTCGGAAATCTGACCTACAGGATTTGTGTAGTCTCAGAGTATTGCGAGGAGCTGACTGTGATACTGATCACAAAATGGTTAGGGCTAAGTTCAAATTCAGGGATCGTACAAGAAAGCGCAGTGCAGGTGTGCGAGTCCCCACCAAAATTGGTGTAGGACAACTTAAACAGCCACAGGTCTCACAGCTATTTCGGGATAGATGCAGTAATATTTATTTTGAAGGTTCATGGCAATCTTTTCGAGAAGGATTATATAAGGCTGGAGTGGATGTGCTGGGTTTTAAGAGGAGACAACATAGAGATTGGTTTGACTCCAATGATGCAATGGTAAATGAGCTACTGGCAACAAAGAGGTCTACTTATGAAAAACGTCTTAACCCAAACATTAAGGGCAAAGAAAAACTAGAAAAGGTATACAGAGCGCAGAAAGCAGAACTGCAAAAGGAATTAAGGAGGCTCAAAGATAC
>NC_068989.1:76452670-76453946 GCF_001194135.2 Octopus bimaculoides
GTTTGTAAAACAATACCCGGACTTAAAAGACATATGCTGTTTCACAGAAGCGTTTCCTTAGAATCAGATACCAGCGGGCAAGGATCGAGAGGCCTGAACATTTGTCATCTGTGCTGTAGACCTTGTCGCTCAGCAGCCGGACTTCAAAGTCACTTGAGGGCTCACCAACGGAGTGATTGTACTGCGTGATGATATGTGTGGATTGTTGATGGGATGGCTATCGTCTGTCAAGATGGAGCAGTCGTCATGTATGTATGTATGTATAGCTGCGTCTATACTGGCGCACCGCAGTCAGTTTTCTTACGCTATCGCTTCTTTAAACCGCATCTGATGTGTGGCAAATGGTGAATGAGGGATTTTGATGCTGCTACTCTCATCTTTGTTGCCTTCCGCAAGGGTGGTTCGTCCATAACTTTTGGCAGGACGGGATCCAATTTTGCTTTGAAGACCCCCGCCCCTCACATCCACACGACGTAGCACTCTCAGGTGTTTTGAGAGAGTATTGAAGAGCTAATCTCTCTTGAAACCAAAGCTGTAGCAGTATCTGTCCCTGTATCCTGATGGCAGTGTTGGGATCTTTAATAGCATGCAGTAGCTCCCCGTTCTGATGTTCATGTAACGTAGCTTTCAATGCCAAAATTTTATAGAAATCCTTGCAGGATTTTCTAGGTGTATATCATTGCATACCTTTCTCACCTTCGCTCCAGGAAGTAGGATCTTGATTTATTCAGCCTCTTCCAGTAGCTGACATCTTACATTGAGATGATCTTGTTTGTGTAGCTTCAGTGGACTGATTCAAATTTCGCCGTTAATTCTACACTGTGCAGTAGCCACTGTTGGGAACAGTAGCTTGAACGGCCGGGGACATTTGTCCTCCATTGAATCATCATGGTTTTTGGTTTTGAATTTTCTAAGCATCAATTAGTCCAGCCGCCTGAATTTTACCAGCAGCTCAGTAACATGCAGTTGGAAAGATACGTCACTACTCAAATCAATGCACAAGTCACTCACTGATGTCGATTCAAGGATTGCAGCCCTTCCTCGGCTAGTGTATCCTGTCTGCATTTCATTTAGTTTCGTGTCGTGGTAGCGTAAGGCTTGGAGGTTTCTAACTTTAAACGGTCTACCAGGTTGCTGAACACTCCAAGGTTTTGTAATGTCCGACAGACGTTGTAACATCTGCATAGTTGGCAAGGATGGCTATTGGTTGAAATAAGTGGAAGGCTGTTCGTATACATGCATATATATATATATATATATATATATATATATATAT
>NC_068989.1:76454290-76455258 GCF_001194135.2 Octopus bimaculoides
ATATATATATATATATATATATACATATAATTATATTCATACATATTTAGTTACATACACACATAATTCATACATTTATACATTCACACACACACTCACATATATACATACATACACACATATGTACCTACACATACATGTATACATACACACACACACACGCACACAGATATATATATATATATATATATATATGTGTGTGTGTGTGTGTGTGTGTGTGTGTGTGTGTGTGAAAGTTTTTGTGTGTGTGTATGTGTGTGCGTGTGAGTGTGTAGGTGTTTATAACTGAAAGGCTAAAATTTTATTTCGTAACCATGAAGTCTATTGTCCCTTCACACATCGTGACATCTTGAACAAATGTTATTCTCTTTAGCCTAAAATTGAACTGTCTCATGACTAAAATTGCGTAAAGATGACTTTATAGAAGCTTGTCGGGTGAATTGTATCTGGAACCTTTTAGGTTAATAACGATAAACTATCTGATTCTCACTCACTCTCTCTCTCTCTCTCTCTCTGTGTCTCTGTCTCCCTCTCCCCTCTCTCAATATACAATCTTCATTTCAACCACTACCAACTATTGTCACTTAATATCTTACTGAACCGCCTATGTGATCTTGTATAGAAAATTTTCTAAGTAATTATTGTCATACATATATTAATATTTCGAAGATGACTTTTTAAAGTGCATACTGGGATTGAAAGAAGAGTGTAAATACGATAGTATATGGATTTCAATAGCTAGATTTCTATACTTGCATTAGCTTGTAAGTGTGCAATAATACTATGTAATTTATAACACGTACACTGGCGCAGACATGTAGAATAATATACACTAAAATTTTACCACGAACGTTGCTGCGAAACGATCGTAATCTTATGGATATCCACTAGTTGTCAACCATAGTCATCTTCGAAATATTAATAGATGTAAGGTTACATACCTACCTACCTACCTACCTACCTACCTA
>NC_068989.1:76455268-76455788 GCF_001194135.2 Octopus bimaculoides
TATATATATGGCTATGTGGTAATGTATATGTGGCTATGTATATGTGTGTATGTATGCGTATGTGTGTGTCTTTGTGTCTTCATATCCCAATACAAAGCTGTTCGGTACAAGAAACCGACGGCATAAGTATCAGTCTTAAAATAATAAGCAGTGGTGTCGATTCATTCAGCTAAAAATTCTTGAAGCCTGTGCTACAGCATAGCTGCAGTTTCATGATCGAAATAAATAAGAATGACATATATATATATAGTATGAGGGTTTGGTTCACTTGTGATCTAAACGAATTGGTACGCTGAGAAAGTGCCATAGTATGCCGACCGTTAGGTTCCAAGATCACAGCTGAGGCTGGATCTAAGGATCCGTGATAGGGTTCCGTTATACCAGGTATATATTATATTAGAGGAAAAATGAAAACCAAGGCAGAACAAGTATCTCTACTCGTTCTGCCTTGGTTTTGATTTTATCCTCTGATATAAAATAATATAATATATTATAATATATATATATATATATATATATA
>NC_068989.1:76456454-76465406 GCF_001194135.2 Octopus bimaculoides
AAGTCCTGGGGTTGATTTGCTCGACTAAAAGGCGGTGCTCCAACATGGCCACAGTCAAAAGTCTGAAACAAGTAAAAGAGTAAAAGAGTATATATATATATATATATATATATATATATATATATAGACTGATAGATAGATAGATAAATAGATAGATAGATAGATAGATAGATATCGATATTAGTATTGCCTAATTAAAAGCTATGCCTTTAAAATAGTAGTTTGCGGTTACAAATGTCATGGTAAGGAAAATAGGAGATTAATTAACACTGTCGTCGTCTCAAATTTCATGGTATTCACGTTTCTTAAATATTCATGCTTCATGCTCTATAAAGCAGACTTAATTTTTGCACTGTTTTACTTAATTTCGTATATATTAACAATCCTCCCGAAATTGAGATTACGATATCTGAACAATTTAGTATTGGAAGCAAATTTAAACGGTGAGAACAGTAAATCATCTTCAATATTTCATCTTTTCTGAAGCTGTTTTCGAAACCTTCGAAGGTCTTATTTTCTTCCTTTATTCTTTTACTTGTTTCAGTCATGCGAGAGCACCCCGCCTTTAGTCGAACAATTCGACCCCAGGTCTTATTATATGTAAGTAAGCCTGATACTTATTCTATACTTTGCGAACTGCTAATGTACGGGGACGTAAAAGCACTACATCGGTTGTCAAGTGATGGAGAGGACGAGACCAACAGAATAAGTACTAGGCTTACAAAGAATAAGTCTTGGGGTTGATTTCCTCGACTAAAGGCGGTACTCCAGCATGGCCGCAGTTAAATGGCTGAAACATGTAAAAGAATAAAAAGAATACAGAACATACACACACACACACACACACACACACATACATATATATATATATATATGTATATATACAACAGACTTCTTTCAATTTTGTCTACCAAATCCAATCACAAGGCTTTGGTCGGCTTGAGACTATAGTAGAAAACACTGGCACAAGGTGCCACGCAGTGGGATTCAACCCGGAACCATGTGGTTGGTAAGCAAGCGACTTACCACACAGCCACTGCTGCGCCTATAATCCAGTTTTTATGCTTTGCTTTGCCCATAAATAATTCACATGTAGGTAGGGCTCTTTGTTAAAACATGATTCGATACCAGAGTATACACAGCAAACGGCGTCGAGGCGGTAGAACCGTTAGCCCGCCATTTCGCCTATCTTTTTCTTTTATTACGTTCTGAGTTCAAATTCCGGTGAAGTCGATTTTACCTTTTAACATTTCGGGGTCGAAAAATAAGTAGCATTTAAACACTGGATTCGATGTAATTCACTTACACATCCTCTAAAAAAAAAAAAACGGTGTCTTTGTGTCAAAAAACCGAAACCAATATATATATATTTAACAAATAAATTATGAATTATATATATATGAATTATATAAGCCCATCTTAAAATTTACTCGTTTTAAAAATCAATTTTATCCATTGAAATTAACTAAAATTTTATTAATCCGCTCCAACTCTCCCAAACCACTAAAAATAACCTTTTATGGGTTTTAAAACAGCAAAGGTGTAATTACAAGTAAAATGAGAATTATAAAAAAGATAATGCAAAAATTTGCACGAGTCCAAGCTCGTAGAATGGGGCACTCGTACTGTGAAGGCGATCACCGTGCAATGACTAAGGCAAATATTCTAATAAAGGTGAATATAAGCCCTCGACAGAAAAAAAGAAGGCTTCCACGTGGATAGGAAAGCTTTCTTTTATCAGTCGAGGGCTTATATGCCGCTTTATTAGACTATTTTGTTTAGTCATTGCACGGTGATCGCCATAAACTTTAAGCTTATAGAAAAAAGTACCATTAATATTATTATTTACAGGATTGTAGAAATAGCGCCGTATAAAATACCATTCGCACCAAAAGCATATAGGAAGTTTATTTAGATATAGAAAAGTAAACACGAACTCTTATAGTTTTTTAATTTGTCAGGAAAAGGGAGGCTGATTCGCTGGTGTGAAGGTAACACACTTAGTATGTTACGTGGTTTCGTCTCCCACGCGGATAGGAAAGCCTTCTTTTTTTCTGTCGACGGCTTATATACCTCTTTATTAGACTATTTTCCTGAGTCATCATTGCACGGTAGTCGCCATAAATTTTAAGCTTATATAAAAAATACCATATATATATATATATATATATATATATATATGGGGGGAGTAACTGCGTGGTAAGAAGCCTGCTTCCCAATCACATGGTTCTGGGCTCAGTCCCAGTGCGTAGCACCTTGGGCAAGTGTCTTCTAATGTAGCTTCGGGCCGACCAAAGTCTTGTGAGTGGATTTGGTAGACGGAAATTGAAAGAAGCACGTCATATATATGTATATATTTGTGTGTGTGTCTGTGTTTTTCAACTCCCCCCACCCAACTATCGCTTGACAACAGATGCTGGTGTGTTTACGTCCCCGTAACTTAGCAAAAGAGAGACCGGATAGAATTAGTACTAGGCTTACAAAGAATAAACCCTGGGTCAATTTGTTCAATGAAAGGCGGTGCTCCAGTATGGTCGCAGTCAAATGACTGAAACAAGGTATGTGAGAATATTTCTCCTCTCTCTCGCTGCCACTCGTTTTATGTAAGTGTGAGAGAAAGAGCAAAGAATTATTTGAGGAAAAACATAATACAGTTTAACATGTTTGCCGCTAACACTCTTACTCTATTGCTCCATTCCAACTACGAGTCTCTCTACATCTCCTGTCTTGACCCCTCTATGCAGACCGCAAAACGGGGATTCAATTTAGGTTCATGCATTATTCCGAGTTGTATTTAGGTCTCTGAGCAAAATGTGGTACGTATTTATTGAGAAATAGTGACATCGTTTCAAGGGAAACCGAGGTACATGCATTGACACTTATATATACTAACGTGCACACACACGCTCAGATATATTGCTTTTAATTCCTTATATAGTAGGTAATGAAATTCAGGCAAAAATATAATTTTTATAGACTGTTGCACATTTCTTTTTGAATAGTTCATGCACTACGGAATTTGAATGGAAATGAATTTTGTCGGTGAATAAAGTTTCTTTTCAAACCCAGAGTGAGTATATGAAAAAATTCAAATAACCCATAAAAACGTCATATAATATATTGAAAGTCTTTTTGTTGTGTGGAAGCATTTATAATTTTATTTCGAAATATATTTTTTATGCTTGTTTACGTCAGTACTTTGAGATCACATCTGCAGCTTTATTTCAAATGATTCTATTTGAATGCAACACGAACGCCTATCTCGCTCACTTAATTTCACACACACACACACACACACACACACACACACACACACACACACACACACACACACACACAAACACACACACACACACACACACACACACACACTCACCCTCTGTATGTCTGTCTCTTTCTCTCGTTTTTTGTGAGTGAGAGAGATTAAAGAATAACTAACGATGATCAGATTTCGACGTGTCAAACGCCATTGTTTCAGTGCTTCACACTATGCTACAGCAGTAAAACTGAGTTACTTTGTATCTCTTTTCTTGATTTGACATTTTGCAACAACCGAAGATAGGTAAGAAACAGAACTTGATTGATGAGTCGCTTGCCAAATATAGTATAATACCCCTCTTCTTCGTTGAAGTAGGTTGCTGTGGATTCCTAGCAAGATGACATTGTTATTTCTTGCAGGAACTCGATTTGGAACCCAAAACAATTTAAAGAGTTAGCCATGTCAGTTGGGACTAGTTCAATATGGCTACCTTTGACAAAAGACTACAAATGGAGCCCTTCTGCAGGTGAAGTCAATTCAGTCCTTGCTGCCCCACCCAAGCGCAGCCTAAGAGACGAAACGATCACGATCCTAAAATATATGTTGATAATGCAGTACGGTTCCCAACAATAAAATTGCTTTATTCCACATCATATGAGAGATCTTCCAACACCTTTAAATAGCTCCTGCAGTTTCTGATTGGAACAAATCATCTTTGATTATCATTGCCTGTCTGTGAAGAACTGACGGGCCTTCAACTCATTTATTTGCCTATGAAGTTACTTCGGGCGATAAGCGTAGAAATACAGTTAGCATTGCGATACCCCATCTTGTTCGCTGGTTTATGGATAATTAGCAATGTAAGCGAGATAAAATGACTCCAACTGAAAAACAAAATCACTATTGCTTCCAGAGATCAATGCTATCTTTTGGGACTGATGACTTGATCAGGACAGAGCCCTTTTCTTGATAATCCTTGACAATAATAACGCATGGTTCGATGCCTAAATTTCTTGTTCGTGGAAACTGACAGAGGCAGTTCTGTGACCTATTCATTTTTAGTGCAAACTTTTCTTCAACGATCTATCTGTGCGTCTTGTCTACGTGCAGTGTTTTCTTTATTTTTCTTTTATATTGAATTAACGCAACGTGTGGAGAACTTAGTAATATCAATTTCTGCTTGTTCAGTATATTTGTTAGCCCCGGAATCCTTGTTGTATTACGGTTTGCAACTTTTAGTATTATTCCCAATTATAAGCGATATAACAGTTCTCAGTGCACACTATACTTACCGCTCATTTCAAAGTTTTACAGTAATGCATTATCATCTGCTGAGAATGATATAGAATGGATTTAAATTTAATTATCTATGTGTATTATATTCTAGAATACCTTTAGTTAGGCAATCTCCGTGGCTTTTCCAATTTTATACGTCCTTGTTTAGAGAGTATGCCATAAGTTTGGAGTAACTTCCTGTAGATGAAAACTTGACTATCATATTCTTAATATTCTCTTTCTTCTAAAACAGAATAACAAGAAGGGAAGAGTGCTTTTTTTTCATAATCTCTCTATATTTTATTCAATTACTTTTTGTATTCGGCTAAATATACTCTTTTGTTAATTTCGGATGGGAAGTCTTTGGTCTCCTGTATCAGCTTTATGTCATGAGCTTAGGAAGTGCCAATGCTTAAATGATTCTTTATCCTATCATCATTACTGCCATATTTATCATTGATAGTTTGAAAAATACATGAAGAGTTGAGTTTCCTTTCTTGAAACAAGGGGCGTCTTCACAAATCTGTGTAAAAGTGATCCAAGTTAACAGAAATGCTCATTTAAAACAAATAACTGGCAAGAATGCTCTTGTAATAATTAGATCCTACTATTGTAAATTTTCTGTAATATAACTCCATCTAACACTTCTAAATGAATCTTTGATTGCTTTTACATAAATTGATGTAAAGTTTACAGATTAGATGATAAACACCTTCCTTAAAAGTCATGTATTTTTGTAATTGACCAGCCAGTTTTACCTTTTAGCTCACTTCTGCACAATATTGTAGCTACTCGATACTGTTATGCGGAAACTGCAGTTATTTTTGTCACATAGCATGTTGTCAGGCACAATACAGTGGTCTACAGTTAAATTTTGTCGAGGCCATCTTTGTCTTATGTCCTTTCAAGCCTTATAACATGTAGTATCAGACAATACTGATATTAATTTCATCGACTAAACCCCCTCACACTAATACATTATGCCTTGTGCCTATATTAGAAACAACAACATCAACAACAACGGTGAAGATAATAATAATAATCATGATGCTTATAATGTAATACAAATCTTCCGTAGAGTTCTAGAAATCTGAATGAAGAGTGTTACCTTAGTTCACTGGTTGTGAACCACTGACAGTTATATTCTTCAGCACATTTGCTGAGTTAAACAATCACAATAATGGTCATGATCATCATCCAACCGATATGATGCAAGTTACTATTTACAACACCAAGTAACTTACTGTGTTCCTGAAAAGTATGCTGCGTTGTCTATCTAGGGCATGGAATTGTGTTTCTATGCTACTTTATGCTGTAGTATTTGTTTGTTTGTTTCTGGTGTTTAAAGTTTGGGATTGTACAATATATAAAGAATGTGTGTTGGTGTCCTGCGAGTGTTTGACTGTTCTATATGGGAATTTCCATAATATCGGGTATTGACTATGAAAAACTGTGCTGTATAATATTATCGAGTATATATTGTTAAAGTTACGATTTAGAGTGGAAATACGGCTAATGTATGTTTTGCGTTCGTAATTTTATTGGCAGATGATGTTATTGAGTATATGTCATGCGTGTAATGCAGAGAGTATAATATGTGAGTTATGCTATTGAATTGAATGTGTCTTACGTAAGATGTGGGGTGTGCTTGTTTCGCTGGGCTATTTTTAGACGGTGTACAGAAATGTGGGTTGTATGACTTAAAGTTTTCTTTTTTCATGTTGTTTTGTATTCATATCGTATCTAAAGCTCGAATTACTACTATTGGATCTGTTTTAACTTTCACATCCCAAGACCAGCTTATTTAACTTTTAATGTCTTTATACTTTGACATTCTCCTGAACATTTTTTGGCGTTGAGTCATAAGGATCGATATGTCTATCAGAATACAGGCATTTTTGTTCCATGCTTTGGTAATTATATCTTGTCGGTTTGTTTTGATTTCAGTATCAGTTTCGACAGGTGCGTCCTAGATGATTGTGGCTTTGTAGCTTTCATGTATAATGTTTGGTATAAACTTATATCCTGTTCACTTTCACATCAAAGTGTGTATATATAACACAATGGATGTAGCTGCCGATACGCACAGGTCTCTGAATATATTTGTACTCTGGCAAGACTTGAGAAAGGATGTCGTTAATTTTGAGTGCCTAGTCTACATCCGGTTACTTCTTTACGTAGTTCTTAACATTATTTATGGCTAGTCATTGATCCTGCTCAATTAAAACCGGTTCCTCGCAATTCTATATTCTGTGATATATGTTTGCGAAGGAGAAAGTCAGTGACCGGCATTAATCAGAACGTACACACTAAATGCTGTACAATACTTGTCATGTCGTTCAATAGTTTGAATTTAACTTAACTAGATTCAACATGGACATTTTCATGGAAACTTACATCTTTAAAATCGTACTTATAGAGAAGTCACATTTTCGTTGTAGTTTCCTTCACGCTTAACATTTATACAATTCCATCTAGCTTATGTGGACAATCGGATGAAAATAAGACGATTATTGCCCACTTCTCCAACAGTTACAGTCTCTAGCCAATGAAGAATTCTTTTTGTGCTCGCATATTTGGCTAGCAAAAGCAGCCTAATATTCCTCATAGCACACTTTACTGATGTAAAGAAATGGAGGGCATATTGAATAACGCAGTCCTAAATAAAATTTTAAGGTAATAAAAATGGAGGATGGTCATAGCTAGAATGTCTGTTATCATACTTTGTCATACCTATTATGAGGCTAAACAACAATATCAACTTACACGGACAGAACTTTGTTGTTTTATTTTTAGAGAACACATTGTTCTTTAATCATGTTGGCTGGGAGAAACATGAGCAATTAAATTCTTAAGGTTTAAAATACACTTTTTTGTGATAAACACAATAGAATGCATCAAGATGTAAACTTGATAATTATGAACTGAGTTGATCATGCTGATGTTATCGGAATATACAGACACAAGGAAAAATATGTATAAATGGTTACAGTCAACTAAGTCGAGACCATGGGGATTGTTATACATATCGACCTGCATGGATATGGATAACACATGAAATTAACTCAAAAGATCGATCTGCAAGCTATAGCAACCGTTTTAATTAACACTATAAAACAACAAGCAAAATGAAAAAAAAAAATAGACAATATGTTAAACCAATAAAACTCATACGGATTTGCTCACTATTTCATAAATTTCAGCCAATTCTTCCTCAAACCACATTGCACTTACTTTAGAAAAGGATAAATTTATTACTACATATTAATAACGTACTTCGAAACACTATTACTATGACGTATTAGTCACTGTTGGAATGCCGAAAAGTGTTGCCTAGCGCTAAATAAATGCAAAAGAAGTTGACTAACATATCGCTTTCTATAACGTAGTATAATATTCTCAGTTTTTATACTACGTAGGGGGTGTGGTCTATCGATCTAATACTCATCACGGGTGACTAACGAACCGGCTAACACCACTTTGTGATTAAACTAGTTGAGGAAATGAGACTTTTATTATAAATCTATAATCCTATTTTCTATTCACATCATGTTAACTAATCAACAAAATTAGCAACTAGTTTTAATCTCGTGAACTGAGAAATGAACAGGCTGAATGTAAACGAACAGATTGATAGAGTTGGATACCACCAAGCTAGAGTTAAATCATTTCATGCGTAAATGATTAACGACTCCAGTAAGCACAACCTATTTCATTTTCCTATTCACCACAACATGAACATTTACTATTATTTATGATAAAGCAGAGTGCTGGACAGAGTAAACTGTAGGAGTGTCTATAAAATACCTTGCAGGGTTTCTGTCGAATCTTTACACTCTGGGTTCAAATCTCATCAAAATTAATAATGCTTTTCCTCCAGTTAAGACAACACAATAAAATAACAACTAAGTGCTTGTCGATTTAAACGGCCAACACCTTTCTCAAAATTTTAGGTTTTGCACCTATGTTAGAAGCAATTATGATGTTGTAGTCCCTAATAACCTAATCTCAAAATTCCACCAACGTCAAATTAACTTTTAGTCATTGTGGGCTTGCCTTTGTTGTTTGGTTTCAAGTCAATAGAGACGTTTGATCAAAGGCATTCAAACTGTGATTAACTTTTATTTTTTTAATATGTAGAACTACAGCACGAAATTTGATGGGGCGAGAGTTGTAAAACCAAGCCTAGCCAAGCCAAGGAGAGAGCTACAAAACTTCACACACACTCACACACACACACACACACACGTACACAAATGTATAGATGTGTGGCTGTGTATTAAGAAGCTTGCTTCTCAACCACATGCCTCCGGGTTCAGTTCCACTACGTGGCACATTGCACAGGTGTCTTCCACAACAGCCTTGGGGTGAACAAAGCCTTGTGGGTAGTTTTGGTTGACAAAAACTGAGAAGCCCGT
>NC_068989.1:76465723-76467334 GCF_001194135.2 Octopus bimaculoides
TATATATATATATATATATATATATATATATATATATATATATATATATATATATATGTGTGTGTGTGTGTGCGAAGGGCTGCTGAAAAGTTTTTGGCTTTCGGTAAAAGAATATACAGGAGGATCAGTTGATTATGATTTTATTGAACATATTCCCATCGCAGATTCACACACGTATTGCAGCTGTCCTTCAGTCTTCTAAGCTCTGTAAAAGAAGTCGGAAGTTTGGGCCTCCAACTCATGGCTTTCTCGATACGATTAAAACCAGGAACATTTTAGCAGCCTCTCGTACTTTATAAGTGTATTGTGTCGGCTCATCTGTGTATGTGAGTACAGATTATCATTCAGAGATTCAGAAAGAGACAGATTAAGCAGGCTGTAAGCAGAATTAATTCATTAACCCATCAAGTAGTTTTAAGCAGATGTTCCATTGCAAAAAGAAAGCATTACATGGCTGCTGTCGTAGATTAACTAGGTAGATACTGCTACCCCGTTGTTCTGTAAGTATATGAATATTACCAGTATACTAGTATCGTTGATATTATGTTTGAATAAAACTGTTTGGCTGGTTAAATAAACTCTTTTAAATGACTGGCGTTACAGCCTTTGAACTTGGTTATTTTATTTGAATACTGAATTAAAGAACGGGTTACTAAGTTGACGTAAGAGGAAATATATTACGCCTGTTCTGAAATGAAAGGCTCAAAGAAACGACTTTATATTGATATGCTAAATATTCATGTTTACTAACTGTCATGCCTACAAAAAACACTCATGCATATACACATAAATACACAGACACATACAAACAAACAAACAAACAAACGAACGCACATAAATATATGTGTACATATATTTCAAATAATAACATATCCAGCATTGAATAAACTCTTATAGAATAATATATCGTTTAATAATGACGCATATATTCGACTTATTCCAATTATCGATTACTCATACTATCGCTGAATAACCGTACAGACACCACTCTCAATAGACGTACAAACATAAACATATACAAACAACACACACATACGCATACACACACACGACTTGCAATGTGGCCAGACTTGGCGACTGACGTCTCATTATAGGCTTCTTTGGCGACATGTCATTTGAAAGACTTGGTTTTGCTGTAAGAAGTCAATAATAAAACTACAATGTAACACTGAGTACTTTTTACATTATATATTACTTCGATAACCTAATCAGGATACTTCGCTTTCGTTCCTCCCCTTCCTCACCTTCCTCACCTTCCTCCCTCTCCTCCCTCTCCTCCTCTTTCTCTATGATATCTCTGTTTGTCTATCTCTCTGTCTCTCTCTCTATTAAAATACACACACACACACACACACACACATATATATATATATATATATATATGAGTGCGTGTGAGAAAGTTGGTATGTGAAAGCACGTGGTTGGATGTATAAAAGATAAACAAGAGTGCAATAACTAGCACTTGGGAATGAATAATTGAGTACACTACCAGAAGTATATTGGATAGGTACTATCCCGTAGTTAGTTTCTCAAACTCTAACTCACACAGAAATATATATGTATACATGTATATATATATATATATATATATATATATATATATATATATAT
>NC_068989.1:76468137-76471608 GCF_001194135.2 Octopus bimaculoides
TATCGAATACGTATCACATATTTCTACAGATAAATTCCTCTATTTACATAATATCGAGGTCTCTTTCTTTTATATATATATATATATATATATATATATATATAGAACTAAGATCAGATAGGTTTTATCAATGACCACAATGATCATCCCTCCTTTTTCTTGGCATATATAGGACAATGACAATATTTCGAATGTATCCTCTCTTTTATCAAATAGAAGGGTACAATTTCAAGCTGATATTTCAGATTTGTCAACCACTGCGCTATTCTTTGTGATGCTTCCGCTTTGTTGACAAAAATGTGACATTGTGCCCCACGAAGACTCATACTCTCACATACACACATGTTTGTATGTATGTATGTATGTATGTATGTATGTATGTTTGTATAATGTATGAATGTATGTGTGTATCTATACATTTGTGTGCGTGTATGAAAGTTAGCGTCGATACAGATGCTGATATTTCACCCTTTAGTCTTGGCTATGAATAACCTCGAATGAAAAAAAAAATGAATAACTGCTCTTTCTTTCACCCTCTGTCTCTCTCACACAGACACAAGCACACACACACACAGAGTTACATACACATATACGCACAGAAACAAACACACACACACTGTAGCTTTCTTTCTCTCTCTCCCCTTTTTGTTATGTATTTTAATTCATGTCGTTGTTAAATATCCTGTCAAGATGTAGGATTTTAACGCATACCTCAGTCGAATAGTAATCATTTGCGTAAACATACCGTGTTAAGAAGCCTTGTATCAATTATTTCTCACTGAGTAGGTCACCTGCTCAATTTAATATAAATATTTCTACGTCAGTCTCGTTTCGTAGGAGAAAAAAGTGATTGAAAGTCTAATTACTGAGGATACATTCGTTTAGTTAATGAGATAGATTAGATGAAAAGAACAATATAGGATATACATTTTCGCCAGTCATTTTGGAATTAAACACCGACTTAATGGCTTCAAGACGATGTGTTGTCTCTCAGGTAGGCTAAACTAGTTTTGATATATTTCTTTCTCGTATAAACAGCTGTCTTATTGTTTGATGAAAAGATACCATAGGATGAAAGCATAGAAAGATTCTATTCACGTCGCATAATTTCAGGTCCAATCTCACTGTATTGCACTCCCAAAAAGTGTCTATAGCACAAACTCCTCCCCCACCGCACCACACCCACCCACGCACAAACACAAACACACACACTTGTGTGTGTGAGTGTTTACCTGTATGTATGCATGTATGTATATGTATATATATATATATATATATATATATATATATGTGTGTATATATATATATATATCTACAATATGTATACATGTATGTTTATATATATATATATATATATATATATATATATATATATATATATATATATATATATATATATATGTATGCATGTACGTATGTAAGTACCTACGAACGTATGTATGTTTGTTATTTCCTTATTTGCCCGCAAGGGGCTAAACATAGAGAGGACGAACAAAGGGATTAAGTCGATTACACCGACAACAGTACGTAACTGGTATTTATTTAATCGACCCCGAAAGGTTGAAAGGCACAGTCGACCTCGGCGGAATTTGAACTCAGAACGTAGCGGCAGACGAAATACCGCTAAGCATTTCGCCCGACGCGCTAACGTTTCTGCCAGCTCGCCGTACATACATACAAACATACGTATGTATGTTTGTATGTATGTGGGCGCATATTTGCGTGCAATTAAATGACCTATGATAGGAACATAAGTAAAAAGTAAAAGTGTATGAATGTCAGAATATTCCATTTCCTTGTTTCTCTTAAACAGATAGCATTCTAAGTTCCATACCAAAAAAAAAAAAAAAAAAAAAAAAAAAAAAAAAAAAAACTACATACACGAATTAGATGAAACTACTGATTCCAACTGTATCAGCCTCACATGATTCGTTTGCGGGTCTGAATTTCTACATCCACTTCCTGATCCGTTCAATGAATTTCTAACCAGTTACTCAATATGCATGAAAAGCAGTAAAATCTTCACCTTACCGTCATAAAAGAGAAATGAAGGTAGAAAGTTGATAATGCAGACATGGATATGCAGTTTCCAGTATATAAGATTTGATGGTCATGGCTGGAACACCTTTGGTTGCAAGTTTCCTCAATCAGGGGTGAATAAAGGTTAATAGCAGCAATCACCAAACAACTCAATGAAGTGTCAAATTTAAGTGACATAAACGAAGTTGCTGTCATGTTTGTGTATTGGAAACGTATGTTATTGATGAATATCTGTAATCGCAATGTCTTCGTGTTTCTATGTTTACATATTTTGATATTGGTGCTGTTGATTGCATTTCTACTCTGAAAGGAAGCAGTGTGATGATCTGCATATCAATTTTTGAATCTTCCTTTGTCAATTCCGATATACATTTTAGTTTCACTATTTTTTATTCTGTTATGTTTTTAGTGGAATTACACTTCTCGTGCATCACCTCTTTAGATTTTTGGAAATATTGTTAAATGCTTTTTACCTATTCCTGAAAGTGTACACATTAACAGTGTTGCTATAGCAATGATATAAGGGGACCAATGGAGATCATGTCTATTAAAGCGATCTGATAAGGCAGTTGCCAATGAGAGAAGAGAGGATATTAATTAACTCAAATAGTCTTTCACCAATATTTGAAGTTACTACTAAAGACAAAGGAGAAGTGAGAAGCAGACCATCTTCCTAGATCTGTAAGATGATTAGTTGTTGGGGGAATTGGTATGTATCTAAATCTATTTTTGAAAAAGCAGTTGAAATATATACTGCAGTAATAACTTGCCCCTCTAACCGAAACCACTTTCCTTGAGAGATTATAATTTATTGTACAAATCTGCAGTTGGTTATTGTCTTTATTAGTATATTTTAGTGTTTCCTGCAGTTTCTTGTAATGTTTCTATGTTTTTGTGTTTCAAATGGTCATGGCGTCTAAGATATTAGCTAGCGTAAGCTAATTGTTTAATCGTACTTTCAGTTTCATTTCGAAAGTTTGAGCTGGGATAAACTGTCGTCCCAGTAAAAATCAACATGGTAGCTATCGAATAGATTTTTCAGAGCGACTAGTATTCAGAGACAGGCAGGCTTACCTGTCTCTTAGTTAGCTGGATATCAACACGAAGTTCTTGAAGGTTAGAGAATTTCACCTTCAGTCACCAGATATGTCGGGCCGCATTCAAAAACTTTTAAGTCACTTCATTTCATTTCTGTGGTGAGTGCAGGATCGACTTTTCTTCTCCTGTTACAATGTTCTGTACAATCAGGTGCATTCCATTGTTGCTAACGAAAAGGATTTATGATAATTGATTCCAAATTTAGGAGTGTTATTTGCGAATTTGACAGGGCTGGAATAATTGTGCATGTTTGTACATACATACATTCATACATACATGCATACATACATATATGCATATATATTATATATCACCAGTTCCAAGATTAGAAAA
>NC_068989.1:76471684-76475758 GCF_001194135.2 Octopus bimaculoides
TATATATATACACGCATACATATACATAATTATAGACACATACTTATATACATGCATACATACATTCATGCATACATACATACATACATACATACATACATACATACATATATACATACATATATACATACATACACGTATATCTGTATCTATGTATTTATATGCGGAATATTGACCTACTTTGCAGACTAATTCAGTAATTCGTTCAGTTCATCAAACAATCTGTCCATCACACGTGAAAGTCGGTGTGAGAGTCATTTATACGTACGCATATACACATGCACAAACATACACACACACACGCACAAGCGCTCACACTTATACGCGCATATGAACACACACACTCGAACACACACGCACACATATATAACAAGAAGCACATAGCAACAGCAAATGCGAAGCCTCATTGTCAGATTAACGCTTTCTAATAATGTCACTCACGTTTTGATATTTACGATCATAAAATCAAATTTGTATGTTCTTGAAATAGAAACAGAAAAATATGTTTATAAATACTATGATTATCTTTTTATTTAAAAAAATGACACTAAATTAGTTCTGTTACATTCATTAAGGTCACCCAAATGATTATGACGATTCAGAGGCGTAAATATATAGAAGTCGTTCAGTATATACGGCTTCGTAGAATCGTTAGAGCGCCGGAAAAATTCCTTGCAGTAATTCGTTTCAGTATTTCATATTCTGAACTTAAATCCCGCTGTGGTGATATTAGCCGTTCATTGTTTTGGAGGTTGATAAAGAGCTAATCCAGCATTAGGATCGATACAAACGACTAAACCCCCGTTCAGATTTGGTGGGCTTGTGCCAAAGATTAAAGAGAATTATTCAGCGAGGTGGATGAATTTTTTGGCAATAGTATAAAAGGTGGTGAATTTTTCAGTGACAAGAAACTCTCAAGAGAGCTGAACAGCAAGTCTTCAAAGATGAAACCCCAACAGACAAATTTTGACCCTTAACTTCTCAAACGATAAGAGGCCGGGCAAGTCCTGGGTGTCCTTCTGCTGATACTTTTTAACAACTTGGATTTTGGAGACTTGTGCATTTAAATTGGTTGGATATTTCATATAGTTGGAACTTCTCTGGGTTGACACAGCTTTCAAACTGATAGTTAAAGAAGACATAACGTTGGATATCACAGTCGCAGTGAGACGTCAACGCTACCATACTGACTCACTCAGAGTTACTTCCCTTAGCGTTAACAGGAAAATACTGCCTTCAAACGGTCTGGAGTTCGTTTTCATTCCTCATTGACCAGATCCAGTTGGAACACCTCTCCATTGTCTCTTATATTGCTTTTAGGACTTTAGTCTTGTTCTTCCTACACTGAAGTATGTTTCATTAGATCGTAAACACATTTGGTCACAAAACTCTGGTTCCAAACTCTACGGCGAGAACTTTGACTCGGAAGTTAGCTTCCTTCACTCTGTCGTTCAGTCTGCCGAATTATTCAGTTTTGGACACATGTGCTTCTTCTATACTACTTTCAAATGGCACAGTGAGTTCAATCAAAATTAGCTGCTTTGATGAACTGGAATAGAGTACGATATCCACCAATCTTCCTCGACAGGATGGGCACTCAGGATTATCAGATTTGCCCCACTTTACTCGGTTCGTATTCGAAGGCGAGAGATCATACATAAATCTCAGTTTAAAAGCTATTCTAAGAGGTGTCATATGACTCATGTCATTCCAGGTGAAACATTTCTGCAGTGGGCCTTCCCACGTCATCCATTGGTCACATTGGCTCTGCCTTACAGATTGTTATGGCACCTTCATCCTTTTTCACTTTCTCTAACTATCACTCTATTTTCGTTACACCCATTCCCTGCCCATTCGCCTGAGCATGTCCCTTTATTTTCATTATGGAAACTTTCCTTAGCTGCATACGCTGCCTTGCTTGTCTTCAGTTTGGGCCGGATCGTCCTCAAGACCTTGTCTTTTGAGTCTTCAAGCATAGTTAAGAGATGTCAAACAAGCAAGTCCGCCGGTACAGTCCAAATGAAGAATATATATATATATATATATATATATATATATATATATATATATATATATATATATATATATATATATATATAAATATATATATGTGTGTGTGCATGTGTGTTATATGTATATATATAAAGTGTGTGTGCGTGTGTGTATATATAAATATATACACACACATTTATATATACATATATACACATATATATGTATGTGTGTATATATGTATACATATATATGTATACATACATGCATATATATATATATATATATATATATATATGATGGTAGGCGGAACTGTGTGACCCATTTTGGTAGCATTGACGTTCCACGCTACCATGTCAGCGAACGCTATTTCTTCTTTTAAGTATAAATTTGAAAGCTCAGTCCACAGAGAAGCATCAGAACCAGATGAAATCTTCATGCGGGTTGTATGCACAAGCCTCCGATATCCAAGTGAATATAAAATATCTGCATAAATGGACAACTAAGACTCATGACCTGGATGCCGCTTGGCCCTCTCAGAGTGTAAGAAGTTTAATGTCGAAAGACTTGCCGGATGGGCAAGGTCTTCAACGGCTGATTTCTCTTGAGAGTCTCTTACCACTTTCTCTTTAATCTTGTACATGTCTCAAACATTAGACTGCGGTTATGCAGCTTAAAGATTTCTAATCGAGCGAATCAACCCCAGTACTTATTTATTATTGTTTTTTGCCTGGTAGTAATTCTATCGGTGTTATTTGCCGAACTGCTAAATTATGGGAACGTAAACATACCAACACCAGTTGTCAAACGATAGGGGAGACAAACACAGATACAAAAGCACACATACATAACAAGACATACACATCACATACATACATACATACATAAATACATACATGCATACATACATATATACATACATATATACATACATACATGCATACATACCCACACACATACATAAATACACTGTTGTTGATGTTGAAATTGCAATGAAGGAGCCTTGGATCTAGGTTAGAAACCGGCTCTTTCTCTATTTTCATGAAATCTCGAAATAAAACTAAATAACAACACACGCACACACATATACGATGGGCATCTTTCAGTTTTCCCCGACCAAATCCACTCACAGGTCTTTGGTCGGACTGACGCTACAGTAGAAGACAGTTGTCTAGTGGGAAGTGAACCTGGAATACCAATGTTACAAAACAAATTTTTTAACCACAGTCCTATGCATATTTGTATAGCATAAACAATTCTGTTCCCCTAAAAGCTATTCCTTTATTCGTTGTTTGTTCAACGGTTTAAATTGTCTGTATGGCTTTCATGTTGGTATTCCGTCTTTTTCATTTCTGAAGTGTGAAAATTATGACGTAGGCCATAACTGACATTTTAGTTTTAACTTCTATTTAACAATTTTGTTAACGTTCTGTCTACAGATATTGTATAGAAATTATAGCCAACACTGATTTAACAAAAGCAGGGAAATGATTTTAATCTGATAGATCTATTGACATCAGGCGACATTAAATATTAGAGACTTATTGACGAATTTGATAAGATATCCTATTGCTACAATCAAAAATCAGTATTTTGTCCTTGAGTGTATAAATCAAATGCGTATGATTATTTCTTCAATTCCTGAAATTATATCCTCGACTTGAAAAGAGATAATCGCTACAAGTGTTTGGTTTGTTTTCTTGTTTATCATTAACTGGGACACTTCTGGGATACAGCTTTTCGAAATTGATTACAGTACTCTATGATAGGTTTATCCTGTTAATGTTGCTGATGTTTTGGCTTACTCATGCCTTTTCTTCTTAAATACAGCCATTTCGATTGGTGGAGATTACGTAGAATCCCGATCTTAAGAAGATAAAAACAAAACGTGCACGGCATCAGATGCTAGCCTCTCGCAAGATTACTCACTTTTGCCTGCTGAGTGGATTGAAGCACCGTGTGAACAAATATTTTACAGGAGATTACAACACATCATTCGATCCACCAATAGGAAGCACAATCTTACGAGCAGGTGCGTGCAACATCCTCTCCACTAGGCAAAGCGCTTCTATTATATATATA
>NC_068989.1:76476186-76476499 GCF_001194135.2 Octopus bimaculoides
ACACACACACACACACACACACACACACACACACACACACACACACACATATATATATATATATATATATATATATATACATATATATTTGTGTGTGTGTGTGTGTCTGTGTCTGTTTATCTCCCCAGCATCGCTTGACAACCGATGCTGGTGTGTATACGTCCCCGTAACTTAGCGGTTCGGCAAAAGAGACCGATAGAATAAGTACTAGGCTTACAGAGAATAAGTCCTGGGTTCGATTCGTTCGACTAAAGGCGGTGCTCCAGCATGGCCGCAGTCAAATGACAAACACATAAAAGAAAAGAAAAAGAAT
>NC_068989.1:76478298-76481869 GCF_001194135.2 Octopus bimaculoides
ATATATATATATATATATATATATATATATATAAATATATATATATATATATATATATACATAGAACAACAATATCGGAGTTGGTTTGCTCGATTAAAACACTTACAGTTGGTACCCGATCTTGTCTGTATTCCGATAACTGAGACAAGTAAGTGAAAAGCGATAAAATGTTGCCCAAAATTCAAGCAAACCGAATATTATCGGTAATTATTTAAGATGAGCCATGTTCAGGCAAATGGAAACTAAATATATGCTAACCATATTTTTATCGTTAATAATTTCGTCATATAACGAAGATAAATAAATCTAATTGCGAAACGACACGATTAAGGACATCGTCATTACTCTAAGCTAGTTGATTTCTGAAGGCAACAATGACTGCTGCATCTTTCATCATGCTTGATATTAAAAATTTTGAAATGAAATAAGCAAATGATGACTTGGATGATGATAAAGACCATATGTTTAAAAATACATGCAGCGAAGTATATAAATAAAATCTACCATAGAATATTCTAAGATATGTATTTTTAAAAGTAGGATTGAAATATTTCCATCGTAGGAATACAACAAAAATATCTTGGCCATGTCAGGAATAAACCTCTATGAAAAGCGCCATATTTAGTCATAAAAATAGAGAGTGTCTGCGGGGATTACGAAAGACCAAATGTAATCAGCGAAAAGTGATTATACGCATTATGTGTATAAAACATTAGATTTAGTAAACATAGATAATTAACATGCAGCTAACAGCATTGAAATCTGGGCGTGCAATTCACGACGAAAAATAAATGAGCATTGTCACTTTAAATGGGAATAAATTATCTGGAACAATTAGAATAGACAGGTTTAGAATAATTTCTTTTAAATCACAAATCAGACATTGTCATTGAAATTATTTAAATCTCATAAAGAGAAGGGAAAATAATGGTGGTAGTAAAACAGGAATTACCTCAGATATCACGTTTGCCTCCATACCTTTTCTAAAAAATTCATTATCTAGTTATTGCCTCATTACTAAACTATGGGTATAAATTTAATGCTTTTGTCACCATATTTCTGATGACATACGCTGTTTTGTTTCAATTATTTTAAAAACTAATTTACAATGGTGTCTGGAGAATAAATTAGCATTCAAATTTTGATGAAAGCTTTTAATTTGATTACATTAACCCATTAAGAGCAAAATTTTTTTTTAAATATTTTTTTGGCTTTACAGATATCTTAGGAGATGAAATAATATATAGTATTTACATTTTCTTCCTAACATGTGAAAATTTTGATGAACGCTTTTAATTTGATTACATTAACCCATTAACATCAAAATTATTTATTCATATTTTTTGGCTTTGCAGATGTCTTAGGAGATGAAATAATATATAGTATTTACATTTTCTTCCTAATATGTGAAATATTTTGGAAAATATGATAACTTTTTCGAAAAGTCCCAAACGGGGATCATAGCAAAACAGGTCAAGAAAAGAGAAATATTAAAGAAATATTTTATATTGCAAATAAACGTATTACAACTAAATGAACAGCCATTTAACACAATGTTACTAGAAGATTGCATCAAATATTCAGGGCAGGTGTTCGGCTTAATAACGACAGTTAGTTTACTGGCTTCTTCAGTACCATCAAAATTATTTGAAATAAAAACAGTGTATTTCATCCTTTTGAAACTATCTGGCTTTTAGATATGAAGTTTGTTACCCATTCAATGTACTTTTGAGATTCAATGCAGAAAGTAACCTTGGTTATTACCTCCGACAAATCATTACAAGCACACAGACGTATGCACGCACGTACTCACACCCCCCCAAAACACATATACACACATATATGTATCTATACACACACACACACACATAAAGTGGAAAAGAAATGCCTTCGTTTCACATAGTTTAATATCTTATAAAGAAACAAGTAAAAGGTAAAAAATAGGCACACCGTCTGGAAGGTTTGTAGATGGGGATAGCCGCTTACATCGAACCCCATTGTTCGACTGGTAAGTATTTTATTGACCCCCAGAGAATACAATACCGAAAGAAATGCTATTACGTATTTTGTCCGACGTGCACAGCGACTCTGGCGTTATAGCGTTATATGTGTGCGTGTGTGTTTGTGTGTACATAGACACACATATGTGTGTGTGTCTATGAGTACGTGTATGTGTGTGTGTGACGTATGAGTGTGCGCGTGTGTGTATGTGCGTGTGCCTGTGTGTACATGTGTGTGTGTGTGTGTGTGTGTGTGTGTGTGTTATCTCGTATCGTTTATATTTGGGTTTTCTTCTTTCCTGTCTTAATTTTACCACAATTAGTAATTTAGCTCATGAATATTTTTCATCACACATCAAAAATATACCGCAAACTTGTGGCGTACAGCATAAAACGTGTCATATGAATTCCCACTTCACTACACGTATTCATCTATATTTTTATCAGTCTATTAATATTAAAACTAGGATTGAAAGATAACACTTTATTTTGATTTGGATTAATACAGAAAGACACAAAGTTCTACACTTATTCTTAAACCACAAGTATGCTGTTTTACTGTAGTCTGGTAGATTAGTAAATATTGTAAGTCCTCAGCTCATCCCTTTCTTCTTAACGAATAGAGATATTGTGTATGGTTCTCCAGGACATCGCATCCTATTCGATTTTGGTGTCTGGTGATCCATCAGCACATCGATCGCTATTTCAGCCCATCCGTCCTGGTTAGGCGTCCCTAGACGCACACTATCAATTGTGTGACTGTTCAGGTTGTCTCGCGCACGATTAAACGCATTCACCCATATCTAAGAATTGGGTTTATTATAGGTACGACCCGAATTCTCTTTCACGACATATTACCGCACCTTTATGTAAGGAAGAAGGGTTGATCTCAAACAAGAAAAATATAAAATTACCACACAAAACTCTGTCACCACACTAACGTTACTGCCAATAGACGACAGCGTCCTACTTAACGAAAGTTAAATATCCCTGAAGTTTCTGGTCATGAACAATGAATTCCCTTGAAAATACAAGCTCAGCATGACAGGTATAAGACCAGGTTTTCTGAAAGTTGTTTCACAAGTAATGATTGTCACTTTAATAATAGCTCGGATTAAAATCTTACGTTCAGTTACATACTCCTTCTACACTTTCTTTGTTTCTACTTCATTGTAGCCTATTCAACTATAGGGAAGGCTACTCATTCACAATTAACTTCATGTTACGCCATTTTCTTTTTCATACAAATTATTGTCCCTGTTGATACACAAACTACAGATTACTATCGTTATAATCTTTTCAGATACACGTGTTACTAAATTTAAATCTATTCTTCCAGTATGCTTATTTCAATTATAACAAAACACACCTAGTTGTTTTTTTGTGTGAATTCATACCTACACTCATACTTACTTAAAACTCTCTCTCACAAGCACATCTATCTATCTATCTATCTATCTATCTATCTATCTATCTATTTAGCTGTCTGTCTGTTTGGCTGTCTATGTGTCTGTCTGTGTGTCTGTCTGTGTGTCCGTCTGTGTGTCTGTCTACATACGTGGGTGTATATA
>NC_068989.1:76481934-76483728 GCF_001194135.2 Octopus bimaculoides
ATATATATATATATATATATATATATATACACACATACACATATATACAAATATACGTGTGTATATATATTATCCACCCATACATGTGTGTACACATGCACACATACAGATACGCGCGCGCTCACATACACACACATATATTTATATATACATGTACACACACGTACTCATACATATCGACTCTGGTCACAAATTTCTTAAGATGTATTGCTTCCTTACCATTGACACAGAGCATAAAAACATTCATTAATATGACTTGTCCATGGCACAAATTTCCAGACATCAACCTCAAATCTGCAGAGAACATAGCATCATGGCTGATCGGAGTACCGCGGTACAGCTTCAGTGTTCTGCACGTGAGCCAAAACAATAGAAATTGTGGTATTTCATTACCATCGACGCGCCTGATACCTGTTCGCCATAAAGTAAAATTCACCATCTTTGGCGGTTCTAACGGTTTCTGGTTTTAACTCGGTTGCAAATAAATAAACTAATAATAAATGAAATATTATTACATAAAACAGAAAGAGAGAGAGGGAGAGAGGGAGAGAGCGAGAGAGAGAGAGATGGTGTGGGAATAGTACGCGCTCATAAAACTTTATGGTGGCAAACGCTTGCGCTATGTAGATGACAGAGTGTAGTGACATTAAGTAGACGTGTGGACTTTGTAATTTAGCAACAAACAGGAAGAAACAAGATGATCAGAGACTACAAACAAAGCAGATATAGAACCTTCTTTGTCCCTTTATGCGTGATCCAGCGGAATTCCTAATATGTTGCTGCTGGGTGTAACAGGGCTACACAAGCACCGCTCGGTGCTTATGAGAGGTTTGTAGATTAAAACACGAGAAATGAAGTGACTTGCTGGAGGACACGGCACGTCGTTCGGCTTAAGTAGTGAAGTCAAGTCGATGTAATCATAACCCGAAAACAGTAGACTCTAGGCCATGTACCTTCATAAAGTATTAAGAGTATACTTTTAGGTGCATATATATACATATTTAGATCGACACACACTAGCATATGCATACATATGCATTAATGGTTGTTCGCCGGCCGCCCGGAGTTTATCCACCTTGTTACCTTTTTTTTTTCCATCCCACAGGATGTTCGATAATCAGTTTCTCGAAGAAGAAGATTTGGCAGATTCTTTTCTTTAGTCCCCAATAAATCCACATTGCGAGCGGTGAAACCGTTGAATAAGTTTGTGACATAGAAACTGGTCTCTTTTTATTCAAAAGTAAAATGTTAGAAGTTTATCTCAGCCAAAGGGCAGTGAAAAATAATTCGTAAATGTAGTTGAGCAAGCTGTCTACAGAAAATGCTGTTTACAACTCATTAAGAATTGACAATTTTTTTTATTTACCCGTTGACGTTTTAAAGAAAGAAAAAATTAACGATAGATTGTGGCACTGATTTCACAGATATACAGCGGTATTTAGAAAACATTGAAGAATTTACATGTAAATTATATCATTTCAGAACATTCTTCATCTTTATACTCATTGTAAAACTGAGGTATTGTTAAGATTTTCATTTTGTTATTTGTTTGTATATCAAGACTGTTCCTATCTGTCCTTCAGTTTGAAACTGCATTTCATTTATCCTGCTCCCACTTTCATTATTTACCAATCAGGACAGTCGATAAACGCCTTAACCTCAAACCACATGTGATAAAATTTAAAATGATACCATCAATAGTCGACTTATGTATCGCAATTAATACGACTCATTAAAACGCTTTGAAATTAGTGTCCCAGCAAGCCCCACAATCTGATTAATGAAAACATATGA
>NC_068989.1:76483928-76487081 GCF_001194135.2 Octopus bimaculoides
ATATATATATATATATATATATAAATATTCATATTTATGCATAAATGCAGGTAGCTTTGAGACATTTTCTCCAATGAATTTTCCGGTTGTTTCATCAATTATCTGTTGAGTTATAGTGTAAACAGCTGAATATTCTTCAGCCCTTTTACAATTAAGGAGATCATTATACGGAAATATCTTGACACTGTGAAAAAACAGTGACGTTGAAATGCAGATACAGTACATATACTGCATAAGACATGTGTCCTCACAATTTCCGCCAATCCAGTTTCACCTAGTTGACTGCGACTCTGGATTTTCCTATTATTTAACGCCGTGTGAGGAGAGGCAGGATAATTTAAATCCGAAATACTTTTGTTCAAAAGTCAACTCGGTGTGTTCACTAGTCAACCTCGTGTTAAACGATAACAAGGAAACTCCAGAATAAAGAAGGAAGGATATGTGAGGCCGAGAGATAGAAAGCAAAAAGGAGAGGCATGAAATGAGAAGCTTACTGCTCTCTGACCGGAAAGTACAGAAAGTACAGATATGAGGAAGTAAGTTGTGAAACAACTGAAACAAGACTGGAACTCGTGACTCATTCAGGTCGATGGTAACGTACCAACATTATATTTTTGTTTCTCCATGGAATCAAATTTATACCTCGACAAAACTTTTTAATGTTTTGTCTTTTTTTCTGAAATATAAAATTTAGTTCCGTATTCACTTAGGAACGAAGGATTAAATAGCCATAACAATGCAAAATTAGATTTCATAAATTTCACAAACCTGCTTGTGTCAATAGGAATGTGAAATGGTACCAATCGTGGATTGAAACTATTTTGTTTACTTTACTTCACGTAAACTTGCCCTTTGATAAAACAGTCCATATCAAGTAATCTAAAAATTGTGTACACATTGCTAATAGCAGTATAAATATTTGAAAAGTCGTGACTAAAGCATATTTCTTTTATCATTGATACAACAGCGACAGCAGATAGTTTTCAGTAGTTCACGGATACTTATTCAGGAAGACCATGAAACCCGATATGAAGTGAAAGAAATAAATAAAAAGATTTAACAAATATCATTTTCTTTTTCCTTGTATCCGTGAAATAAGTTACAATAATGTTTGGGTATTGCACGATTGCTCACACCAATTGCTGTTTGATCAGCCTCTTTGTTTTGAACGATTGAAAACTAGTTGTGACGTGCATTTATGAATAGTTTTACGTTCCCCAAACTGAAGAATCTGAGTCGGGAAGGAAACAAATTCTCGGCAAGAAAATAAAAAAGTCTCACGGTAAGGTCAATACTTTTTCAATCAGGATCTAAACTATGTCTGGAACTCAGACTTGCTGCATGAAAACCCTTGCAATCTACATAAAAACTTTGGTCCTTGATCTCTTTGAAATGGCAGCTAAATTTCATAGAGGAAAATATTTGGAAGCGTCTAGTATTTGACTAAAAATTTGCTCGACGAAGTGTGACCTGTGACTAAAAATGTACAGCTAGCTTTCTCTCGATACGACAATAGCTTATTAACATTTAGCATGATTTCGCTAATATATTTAAGTGCTTATGTTGTCACAAGCAAATTTAGACATACTCAAGGTCCTTTCACCATTGTCAAAGCAAAACATCCAGGTTTTAACAGATGGTAGGAGAGGCGGATTCTCTAGCATCGGACAAGTTCCTCATTATAGCTAAGTAGAAAGGAAGTGTAACATGATATGAAAAGCCTTACTCAAGGACTCAGCACATCGCAAGGCCTAACAATTAAACTCTATGCTTTATAATCATGAGCCGAATACATTAGCCCACAAGGCCACGTCTTTTACAGAAAGTAAAACTAACCGTTAATCGCGAGCGACTATGGCTTGGTGAACTTTCTGTATGCGTTCGGCAACTGATTTAGTGCCTATGTTCTCACGAGTGATAAAGACACTCTCTCTGGTCCGTCACTGATGACGCAGTGGAACGGACAAGGTTTGAGTGATAGCTGGAAGAAGAAATAACTGCTTCAACATTCGAATGATATTCATTGCAGCTGGGTAGACAAGAGCAACATGAAAGAGAGTGCTCAAAGCTACAATGCAGCGCTCGATCTATATTTATATATGTGTGTATGTGTGTATGTGTGTATCTATATGTATGTATGTATGTATGTATGTATGTATGTATGTATGTATGTATGTATGTATGTATGTATCTCTTTCTCTCCCCCTCTTTCTTTATAAATAAATAATTATATATAGAGAGAGAGACACACAAATACATGCATATATATATATATCATCATTTAACGTCTAGCTTCCATGTTGGCATGGTTTTAAGAGTGGGACAGAATTGGACGATTTGGGTGACTGTTATGGCTATTATTATAAGGAAATCATGCTAACCGCTATGTCCCGCGCCTACACTACGAAGATAAACAGCGGCGGCAGCGGTAACGGCAGTGCAGCAGCCTGCAGTAGATACCTATAGCAATAGTATCAGCAGCAGGAGCACCAGCAGCAACAATTTGTCTTTGCTTGCTTGAATGTTATTCTTCAAAATTTTCATTTAGCGGTTTGATGTGAAGCAAAGAGTTGCATCTCTGAGTTTCACATCCCCGTGTGATTTGCAAGTTCGATGCTGTTAACATCCCTTTCAAAGTTCTGTAAAGGAGTGCTAGCCAAAGAGCTGATGTTCTAGGAAGGAAAAACTGTGTGTAATGGTTCATGAAAGTACCGGATGGCACCGATCACGTTAAGTTTATCATGTTAAGTTCTTGTGTGTCATATTTATTGTTGACAGATGATTAATATATTTACAATTAAACCTTGGGAGAGGCATTATGCCGGTAATAAACACACGCACTGGTTCAGTCCTTTATTAATTTATATAGTTTTTTGTTAAATTATTTCATTGCACTCTTGCAATCTCTTCAGTAACTTGTCTCTCCACTTCCATTTATTTTGAATGTATGATCTGGCGTTGTTTTGGCGTTGTTTCTAAACTGTTTGGTATGAGCATGTGAGTGTGTGCAAGCTCGTATGTGTGCACGCACTTATGTGTTCGTGCTTATATGTAAGTATGTGTGTTTATTACCGGCATAATGCCTCTCCCAAGGTTTAATTGTATTTCTTTCAACACACGTATCCACATCAAGAATCTTGCACACGAAATACA
>NC_068989.1:76488770-76496641 GCF_001194135.2 Octopus bimaculoides
ACACACACACACACACACACACACACACACACACACACACAGACACACACACACACACACAGAGGCACAAACACACTCACACACATACACACACATACACACACACATGTATCGGCAAATCAAAGATAAGACAGAAGAAAAATTAAAAACAAAACAACAAAAGTCAAACGGACGTACACAGAGAATGTATTATATAAATACATATGTGTATGTTTATAGACATATATATATATATATATTTATACATATATACCTCCACACATAGCTATCTATCTATCTATCTATCTATCTATCTATCTATCTATCTATCTATCTATCTATCTATCTGTTTGTCTGTCTCTATACGTATGTATATGTGTGTGTGTGTGTGTGTACACAGACACGTCCATTTACACATTGCTTTAGCATTGAGGAACAGGGTATAGATGCAGGAAACATTATAATATTAACTTGGTAATAAATGTTTATAGACCGGGACGGGTGTAATTTGTAACTGCAACTTAGACAATGTTTTGGAATGACAGACATTGTAAATTCATCACAGTAGGGCGTCCGTCCATTTTAATGTAGAATAACATACTGACGCCAAGTATTTGTCAATCAGATTATTTTGTTTTTATTGCCATCCTACGATAAATAGTTTTGAGATATAGACTATGGCGTCGTCAAAATAAACTTTTGCAGTCACACACCTGCAGTAATGCCTCTGTCTAACTTCCTTCTTCTCTCCCACTCACTCTCTCCCTTACTCTCTCTCTCCCCTTCTCTCTGATATGTATATATATATATGTATGTGTGTGTGCACGTATATATATCATCATCATCATCATCATCATCATCGTTTAACGTCCGCTTTCCACGCTAGCATGGGTTGGACGATTTGACTGAGGACTGGTGAAACCGGATGGCTACACCAGACTCCAATCTAATTTGGCAGAGTTTCTACAGCTGGATGCCCTTCCTAACGCTTTATATATTCAGAATGAGAAAAAAGTCCAAGGCTGTGAAATATTTTAGAACATTTATAAATAGAAGGTCTTACATAACTTTTTCTCGCACCGTCTCCGATGAAGGGATATATAAAATATCCCGGAAACAGCTGTAAGACCTTCTATTTATAAGTGTTCTAAAATATTTCACACACTTGGATTTTTATCTCATTCTAAATTTTTTTTTATATATACACATGCTGATATAAGACCTACGTTGGATTTCTCATTGGCATAATCACCGAACCTGGAGCTTAACTATGGTCTATCCATAGCACTTACTCCGCATTACCTCACACATTTGGGTCTTATTGACATCATTACCTCTCATAGCCTATATATATATATATATATATGTATAAGTATATTTATGTGCGTGTGTACGTGTGTACAGCTATACATAGGGCTATGTGTACATATATGTCGATAAATAGATAAATATGATATATTTATATATGTATGTGTGCTTGTATGTGCGTGCGTATGTGCGCGCGTGCGTATTAGTACCATGCTCTAAAGTCTTGGATTTTGAGCCACTTATATAGCTTTAGGCTATTGGCCAGGTAAGAGACACATGCGACCAAATATCCATTGCGGTATCCATGGTGTAGAAGCGACGGAGAGTATAACACCGTCACTGCTGTATGAGATGATTGAAGTGGCAATGTTAACAACCTCTACATTTTCCAGACAGATAATTCATAAATCAAGTGATGTTCATATTATATAAGAAGGTCGTTCTAATCGTGTAAAACTCTTTCTGCTGCTCGTTTCTTAGTTGGGTGGATTAGAACAAAATGAGAAAAAGTATTTTACTCAAGAATTTAACACTCAAGAATTCAACACTACAATCTGAAGGTCGAAATCCCATCCCTGCAATCCTGAGGACAGCAAATTAGCTATTAAGGTACACATCTATGCAGTCTAACGTTAGCGTTGATAAGGAGAAATATACCTACTCTACATTATATACTGAGTCCGATTTTTTAATATTTTTACCAGCACACATTGTTGTTGGCGCTCCGTCGCTTACGACGTGAAGGGTTCCAGTTGATCCGATCAACAGAACAACCTGCTCGTGAAATTAACGTGCAAGTGGCTGAGCATTCCACAGACATGTGTACCCTTAACGTAGTTCTCAGGGATATTCAGCGTGACACAGAGTGACAAAGCTGACCATTTTGAATTACAGGCACAACAGATACAGGAAGTAAGAGTGAGAGAAAGTTGTGGTGGAAGGGTACAGCAGGGTTCACCACCATCCCCTGCCGGAGCCTCGTGGAGCTTTATCTGTTTTCGCTCAATAAACACTCACAACGCCCGGTCTGGGAATCGAAACCGCGATCCTATGACAGCGAATCCGCTGCCCTAACCACTGGGCCATTGCGCCTCCACCAGCACACGTGAGAACAACATAAATACACGCCCACACTGTCACATACACGCACATATGTATCCTACATAAACACACTGCATTTATATGAGACAAAATCTGAAGGTAAAGCGACATTGTGTTATGTCCTATTTTCTTTTCATCTGACAGAATATCTTTTCCTTACATGCTCACACACATGAATAAGCAATATAACACCACATGCTTTTTAAAATTTCAATGATTCAAAGTTTCATAACCTATTTCTTTTCTTACCTCAGACATTTACAAACAAAAATTGAATGTGTGTCTAAAATAAATATTAAAAAATAGTTTCGTTTAAATCGCGATAAATTTTCATCTAAATCGCTATAAATTTTCTATAGAAATGTTGTTACCCTTTTAGAAACAAGATACAGTCGGCGGATCTTTATGTTTTTCGTCACTGTTTACAGTCATTGTTAAAAAAAAATTAATGTGTAATATAGATGTAATTTTTGACCCTGAATACGAATTTGTTAATCATTTATTCCAGAAAAATTTTGCGAAAATAATACAGGTGTTCAAAGTTGGATAATTATGAGAACTTTCAGCCAATCAGAAAACAGCGCGATCGCTGCTTTTTCCATCATCAGTGGGGCGCAGGTGGGCGGGGTCAGCTTGTCAAAACATTGCTAGAAACTGCTCAGCTACTGGGAAAGGCTGAAACAGCTAAGACTCTACTCTCTGGAGAGAAGGCGGGAGAGGTATGCAGTAATATACATCTGGAAGATCCTGGAAGGAATTGTGCCAAATTTTGGCATTGAAAGCTACACCAATGCCAGAACGGGATGACACTGCATAGTGCCAAAGATCCCAGCAATGCCATCGCGCTTCAGGACCAGTTACTGCAACAGTTTGTGTTTCAGGGGCACACAGCTTTTTAATATTCTCCCAAAGAGCCTGAGGAACTTGAACAAAGTGGATGTAGGGGTTTTTAAATCGAGGTTGGACCTCTTCCTGTCGAGAGTCCCAGATGAACCTGCCTCGCAGCAAGAGGTGCAAATGAGGGTAGCTACATCAAACTCCATTCTTCACGAAGTGCCACATATTAGAGGAGGCTCTGAGTAATAACAGCAAAACGGCGGTACATCAGCATGGCCGCAGCTCTAAGCTGAAACTATAACAAAAAAAAATATAGAGGAATGAAGTTAACATTAAAACATTCACGTGCAAATTAAATATTTAAAAGCTACGAACAAACAAACCAACAGGAGATACTAGAAGTAACAGCCAAAACATTCTCTGAAACAGACATTGATTAGTTAAAAATTCAAGAGCGAAAGTTTGCAATACGCTCTAGGATTTTATAAAATAAGCTAGCGGGGCCCCTTCCGTCAAGAATGATGGCTAATTGTAGCATTTTATATATAAATATGCATGGTAAACCAAGTTAACACATTTGTCAATGTTCACCAACATTCACATACTTCCCTTGTACACGCACACACCTATATATATATAACCTCACATAGAGTTGAAACGCTATTTGATTTTTCTTTGAACGTTCACCCTCCCACCAGTTTGCCGTTACCCTTTCCTTCCATATTCATCGATCACCCTTTCCTTTCTCATTCATATGTTGTGATGGAGAAAAACACAAGAGTATCTTTATAGTAGATTATCTTTCTCCTATCTCCTCCTACTTGTGCGCATCCGCAGCATCTTTGGTTACTATAGAAACAGAGTTTTTCGCAACGGTGATTAGTAAAATACTCGCTTATAGTAGGCTAAAATACCCAAATTTTGAAAATTTTAAAGGCTAATAACTTTTTAAATATGAATTTATAGGTAACATGATTTTCTTTATCATAATTAGTATACAAAATTCAATCATTAGCCCCAGTGGCGCTACTGTTGGTATATTCGTGATTAAGTCACAAATCGAAATAAGTGGATCTATTGTTTAGGAAAATATTATTTACTTGTTTAATGCTGGATAAATTGCGACAATAACTCTAACAGTTCAAATGCTAAGAAATATGCATACTCAATTTGATTTATATAAAATAATTTACGAAGATGAATGGGTTATATCCCTTGGCTATATTAAGGATCCCCTCCAGAGGCTCTATTATCGAATTTTGAACAATCTAAGTATGTCGCTAGGTTTCCAGACATGAATTCTACTCACGTGTCAAGTTTCATAAAAATCAATAAAAGGATGTAGAAGTTAGCTAACAAACACACCCACAGACCACCTCCGGTACGTACACCTTAGCATCATCATGGCATCTGATGTGGCATTTTAAACCAATGTTCTGAAAAGACAGCCACATAGATTGCACCTCCGATTTGGACCACCAAGAGTTGCAGATACGTTCTGTTCTTTGTGGATCTTAAAATGTGTCTAGACGCCTCCGTTGGATTTGCAAGCCTTCGGCATACACTACATCCTGATTTGTGCACAGACATATAGGTAGAATAGTCAACCTCGGTGGTTGAACAAGATACTGTCATGGAATCTGACTAAATGAGTTTTGTCTTTCAATATAGATCCCCTTGCGGTCCATACATTTTAAAACCGATTTTGCAGTACTTGGATCCCATTGGTGAAGAAGCGTAAATCCTATTAGTCAAAACAATAACCAACAGCAGATATTTATTATCACTTCGATACTGGTTCCCTCTGAATCTTCTTTTATGTCGGTGAACGGATGACAGTCAGATGGGGCCAAATTAGGAGAGTAAGGAGGCTGATCAACCAGATCAAATCCACTATAATGCACAACAGTCACTAAAAGCAACGACTTTTGTGCTGTAGCATTGTCCTGGAGAAAGAAAACGCCTTTCTTCTGCTTTTCCCGATGGCCCTTTCGTAATTGCCTCTGCAAGCTGGCACTCTCCATTGATAGTGGAGCCCTTTTGGAAATAGTCAATAAACATAATGCCTTTTGCATTCCAAACAACTGAGGTAATCAATTTTGCTGAAGATGAAACTATCTTAGCCTTCTTTGGAGTAGGTGAGGAGCAGTGTTTCCGCGGCATGGATTGTCACTTTGTCTTTAGTTAAAAGTGGTGAATCTAACACTCATCTTAGATTAGTAAACGTTCAAGAAAATGAGCTGAATCTGCCTGAAACAATGTCATCATCCCGGTGCGTTTTTGACCAGGTGTTAGAAGACGTAGCAACCATGAAGCAGAAACCTTCGCCATGCCAAGTTCATTGTGCAGAAATATTCTCAAACCTCTTACAGGATATGCTAATCACATTAGCTATTTTATGTATAGTCAATTGCCTGTCACCCATTATCATGTGGTGAATATGGTCAATGGTTTCCTTAGTGGTGGCAGTTGCAGAAAGTCCAGAGTTTGAATCATCTTTAAGACTCTCCTTCCCACTCCTAACTTTAGCTGCCAATTTTTGCGCAGTTGGTAAATTTGGAGTGTCTCCCACTTATGTAGCAACCATGTCAGTATGAAGGTCGTTGGGGGCTAAACCATTTTATCTGCAGATACTTGATAACGCCACGATGCCAAATTTTGTCGACATTCAAGTGGAATCACTACTCTTAACTTTTGAAGTCTTCTTTGAACAGTCAAATGGGAGTTTGCCTGGAGAAACAATGCAGTTATTTATAAGGAGGGTTGACATTAATGCATGCAAGATTTCACAGCTCTAGTATCACTCATTTATAGACTGTCTATGAACTATTTAGCCCACCCTCGTTCTCTGAGCGGTTTTAGAAGTATTCCATTTGTTGACAATCAATCATATAACCAATGGAAAGGTGATGTACATGTAAGTATTAACACAATCTCTCAATGTTTGTCAGAAAACAAATAATCTGATAAAATATAAATACAGTTGGCTTTTGATTGCATTCAGTATTTGGTTTTCTTTTAATGAGCGGTTTTGTTAGATATATATAGAAAAATTATAGCCTGACAATTGTATATAGCATTTGAAAAATGATTAATGTAATACACTAAAGAAGGTACATTATTTTATTGAAATATCATCTATACTTTCTAGTGTCTTATAAATCGTTTGTTTTATATTTGGAAACAGATTAAAAGAAAACCGAAAGAAAGAAATTTCTAAAACGCTGCAAATAAAGAAATTGCGGGAATCTCTCTATCAAGCACAATCCGGAATTGGATTAAGTAACCCTATTGTAAGCAATCCTATACCGACTATAGTAAATAACGATATGTACATGGAATCTGAGAATAGCATATATAATGGTTCGATAAGAAATCCTAACCTTCTACATCCATTGTCACAATCCAAAGCGAATTATGAGGGAAGACTATCGACTAGATCAAAAGATTCTGATAGGAAAGGATTTGATGAAACTTATGAACGTAAGTTATATTCTACTATGCTACATTTTATATATTCAAGAAACATTAAAAAAAGTGTTGATCTCAAATAAAAATTAAAAAAATCATCGTGCAAAATTTATTTATATTCATTTAGATTTTGAGTTGAAATTTCCACATAATATATCGGCCTTGTGAGCGTGTTAGAAATCGTTACACCAAGAAAAAAAAAATAATAACAGTGGATGGAAGCACTCCCCGTATATTTAGCTCTTGAAATTTTCAACTTAAAAGTTGTATTTTTCTTCTATTATTTCAAAATGCTTATTCGTAATATTAATAATTTTCGCTTACATATTTTCTTATTGTGCAATTACTGCATATTAAGGATGTATTCGTATTATCTAGCACTTACAAAGTAGGATATACAAATTTTATTAATTTCAAAATTGCATATTTCTCTATAGAATATTTCTTTTTATCACAAATTACTGTGTTATTATAGCAGTTAATAAATTTGTATAGCTTCTATATGTTTAATTCTTATTTACTCGAATGTATTCATCGGATTTGTAAAAAATTCATAAGCTTTAGAACATTCAAAAGAACGGGTTGTAACACTCCGGTATTGTCGCTAGTTCGGAAATTGATAAAAACTTGTATTCTATTTATTTTCTGTATACTACCGCATTTTTCAGTCTAACTTCCCACCGCACAATGACCATCATTAATTCAATTGTGAAATTATTCCTAAATCCAAAGTCCAGATTTTGTGACTTACATATAATTGATATAATCAATATGAATTACATATAATCAATATAAATTACTAGACAAATCGCATTTAATCAAACGTTTAGTGATATTTATTGTATTATATTCACGATTCCAAATTGAATCATCTGCACTATATTCACAGTAAAAATTGTTGACGCATATTTTAATTCCACTTTCTTTACAGGAATTACAGATTACAACACGTCACAACCATTGTAAGTCTATTTTCTGCCAATATATTTAAAATTTTGTTAGCAATACGCAATACTCGTTTATAAGCCTCTTCACTCTGCCTATCTGCCTGTCTATCTCTGTCTCACCCACTCTCTCTATTAAGTATGTATGTATGAATGTATGTATGTATGTATGTATGTATGTATGTATGTATATATCTATCTATCTATAAATATATATATATATATATATAT
>NC_068989.1:76497255-76497943 GCF_001194135.2 Octopus bimaculoides
TATATATATATATATAGGGTGGTGCAAAAGTCTGGACCCATAGAGAAATTACAAAACAGTATTTCTCATCTTTAACATGATTTTGATCATTTAATTATCATATCACGTCCAATATTGTCCAGGGATTATGGTGTGGGTGGCTATAAGGAGAAGTGCGATAATTGGTCCTTATTTTCTCCCAAATACGGTAACGAGTGAGTCATACCTTCATTTATTAAAACCATTCCATATGCCTTGCGTAGATTACGTACCCTTAGAAATTTGAAGGGTTATGTGGTTTCAACAGCGCTGGGCTCCACTACATTATACGAAAGATATGCGCAGTTTTTTGGACAATACTTTTCCAAGAAAATGGATTGGACGTCAAAGACCGGTTGAATGGCCACCAAGATCACCTGATTTGAGACCTTTTTTCGTATGGGGAGATCTTAAATCTGTGGTTTATGCTAACATTACAAGCACTAAAAGATAACAATACTCATGAAATTGAAACCATTACAATGAATAAATCTATGCTCAAAAATGTGCAAAGATCATGTCTCTCCCAAGTAAAGTGTTTGGAATTAAGGTGGAAATCAGTTTGGACACTTATGTTAAATCATAAATTGTTATATAATAAATTGCTTATGGGCCAAATTTTGCACCACCCTGTATATATATATATATATATATATATATATATATATAT
>NC_068989.1:76497953-76498859 GCF_001194135.2 Octopus bimaculoides
ATATATATATATATATATATATATACAGATAGATAGATAGATAGATAGATGGATAGATAGATGGATACGTACATGTCGAATGGTAAAAATGAGGGATCAGTGCCACATTGATTGATAGACTTTCTTTATTTGTGAATTAAGGCTACCATTGGATTTATGCTAAGAAAAATTGAAACATATCTTAACAATTTTTCAAATCGATCACAATGGCGAATGGTGTTCGCATCCGTTTTGGATAAAAAATACGAAGTTTCATTGAAATTGTGGCGATTCTCGCAAATAAAAGAATAAATCAAGAGGCACTACCTTTGGATGATATCTTTAGAGGATTTAACTTTTGAGCAAACTTTCATGTTCGATGGTGAATTTGTTTCCATTATCTTATATTATTTTCTGTATGTATACGATGTTCCTACACAAGTATGCAAAGGTAATTCCTCAAGGAGCAAAATTTCTTCTACGTGAGGTGTTCATGCGTTCTGTACGTTCAAATTTCACGTTCAGGAAAAGGGCTATACTAGTCGGATTAGCGGTGCAGGTGGTAGTTCCACTTCGAAGTGTTTTAGTGTGAAATATTGCTTGTGCATGCAAGGAGAGAAAATTTCATCTCTAATATTTAGGATGTTATCTGTTGACTGTTTGATATTTAGCTTTTCAGTAAACCAGAGTTCACTCCTTCTCTCTATTTTCTGATTTTAGCAATGATGCACCATTTTATCAGGGGGTTATTTATTTCATCTTCTTTTAATGTCCATATCATATTGGATAGGAATATTGCGTGTGTCTTTTTTCGTTCTTGTCTATCAACGACGCCAGGTTTTATGCGTACCTTTCTTTGAGCGAGTAACCTGTCATTGTGATCAGATTCAATGTAAATGTTAATCTTTTCCATGTTAAAGCATATAT
>NC_068989.1:76499420-76501920 GCF_001194135.2 Octopus bimaculoides
TATATATATATATATGAATGTATATATGTATGTGTGTAGCTATGTTGCGTACTATCGTGTTATTTTATTTATTGCCTATGCTGACTGTTTCTCCTCTATATCTCGTTGTCTACCCTTTTACATTTTCTCGTACCCTTCAGCAATTTTGTTTGCTTCATATGTGTGAAAGTTTAACCATTTCATCATTCTGTAATATCTTGATTTTCTTACTGAGGTTTTACAGCATCCATAACAGCATGTTCTCTGATTTATATGCTCGCTTTCAAGTAACGTTTGTTGCTGACATTCCAGAAATAAGTCTCAAGTAATTTTTCTTGCAACAACTTCCCTAAGCAAGCGCTTAAACTGACTGCGAAATAGATTAAATAGCAAACATAGGATTTCGCTTATTTTATTGTACTTGATTGCATTGAATTCCACTTACACAATGTCTATTTATCTATGTTTTTTTTAATTAGTTATGTATTCAATTACTTCTTTCAGGAGCCCATCAATGTTACAGACTAGAGCAATGGTAAGTATATATTTGAAGTCTAAATATATTTAATTTAGTTGTGAAGACTAAATGTATACATCCAGTTGTTTACCGAATGTAGAGAAGCATCACCAAAACTCGTTTTTCGGGGACACCGTGTTTGGCGGGGAAAAGAGACGAAAAGAAATACGACCCAAATGTTCGCAACACAGCGAGGGCCATTAAAGACAATACAGAGCTGGGTAGCGGAGTTAAAACGGACGCGGAGTTTATTATTTTAATGTTTGACAGAAAACCATAAATAAAACACTAACCTCTGTCTCATTTTCCTTCTCTGAATTCGTGGGTTTATGCCAATATTGCCATAGTTGCTGGTGAGCATCGTTTAGAATAAGCTAAAGCTTTGGAGATCTGGGCATAGTTTTCTGCTGAAGCCAATTCATGTTGGGTGAGATGTCTCAATCTGTTTCACATTCATAAAATATGCAATGCATAGTAGTATCCCCAAACAACTATATCAATATTTCGATAACACTGCTGTGTAGAATCATCATCATCATCATCATCATCATCATCATTGCCGTCGTTGTCGTTGTTTTAGCATAATCTTTTTCATGATTGTATGGGTCGGACGGAGTTCATTCAGGCTGATTTCCTACGTCTAAATATCCTTTCAATTGTAAACCCTCACATGTTCTCTAATAAGTTCATATTTCCTCATGTTTCTACGAAAGATTGGGAACTAATGACATTGCTTGTATGATAGACAAATTCATTTTATATCGTATTTATATCGATTGCTATTGTCCAGTAAATATCGGTACCTTGTTGTACTACTCTTATGAATTTATATATATACCCTTATAGGGCTATTTTTTGCTGGAAATTGATACATTTGTATTAATACATTTGTATTGAAATATTTTTCATTGATATATATATATATATATATATATATATATATATATATATATATATATATACAGACACACACAAACACACACACACACACACACACATATATATATCGTGTTATTTTATATATACACACACGTACGACGAACTAATTTCCGTTTTCCATCATCAACAAGGATTTGATCGGCCGCTGTAGAAAACACTTACTAAGCAGCCCAAGTTGCAACACAGTGGGACTGAAACCAAAACCTTGAGGTTTGGAAGTGAACTTTTTAATGACAGACATAATACAAAGTACATTATAATTTTTGCCGAGCAGGTGAAACTTAACACTTTCCCTCGTATAAAACAGTCACCTAGAGGTATTTATATTGTAGGTCGATTACTCTGTTCAGTAACATAGGAGTACATGTTAGAATTGGTTGTACTTCCGAATGTTAGGTCTTTCAATCGAGTTGAAATTGCTTCGGAATTGTGTAATTGCATAAATGCAATCATCAATTATTTGACCGTTGTGACGGCGAAGACTGACGTTGATTATTGTTTGTTGTAGCAATCACTACATTGTGTTATTGTGTATTTCATTTCTTTTCGATGATGCGACAGGTAGATTTTCTTTCCTCTCTCTATCTCTCTCTCCTTCTCTCTCTATATATCTCTCTCTCCCTTTCTCTCTCTATCATCTCTCTCTCACCAGTAACATTCAATTAAATTTATATAGTTTAATGTTCTATCATTATTTTTCTCCTTTCAACAGGTCCATGAAAAGTATGATTATAGTATGAGAGAGCCTGACACAGTGCTAGCTGCTAGTAGAGCTGATTCAGAGTTTATTTTGAGGAAACGTGAAGATATCAATTCAGATGTAGGAAGAAGTAACGTAAATGAATTAAGAGAGTTTTCAGCTACGGAATTTATGCTAGATAGGCAAAGAGAACGATCTTCCCAGCGTTCTGATCTAAGATACATCACCAATAACAACAATAACACCCATTCACTGCAGAATGGTGGAAGGTTCCTGACAGTCGGAGAACGTCCGGAAGATGAATACCCAGTCCCTGATTACGACAAAAATGAACAACGAGATATGCCTAAAAAAACCGAATATAA
>NC_068989.1:76504041-76509021 GCF_001194135.2 Octopus bimaculoides
CCCCCCCCCTGCATATATATATATATATATATATATATATATGTATATTTCTGTGTGAGTTAGAGTTTGTTAAACCAACCAACTAAGGGATAGTATCTATCCAATATACTGCTGGTAGTGTGCCCAATTATTCATAAGATATATTTAGATTAGAATACTTAATAGCATAGAAATATATTTTAAGGCTGTTATATTGCTTTATTTTTTTTTTAAATGTTTAACTTTGTTTTCATTTTTTAATTAACAACGCTCAAGCTTGTAAACATATGGATTTAATTTCAATCTTATTGGATATGTGATTCCTAATATACTTAAAAAATTACACTGACGAGATTCTTGCTTAAAAAGCAATGAATTTTTATTATTTTATTATGGCCAAGAATTGAAACATTTGTATGTGATTTATATTTAATATTTATTACTTATATTGTATTATATTGTATTATTATATGAATATAATATGATATACTATTATGCTAATAAATTTTAAGTTTTAATTTTTGAACTACCAATTGTTACACATCTCCATTTTCTATTAATTTTCATAAATTAATATATACACATGCAATTTGTAATGTTTTTTCTCCGCAACATTGGGCATTTGATCGTGAAGCTAGTGAAAGATTATATGTTTTTCATCCCTATTTTCCAGGGATTATATATATATATATATATATATATATATATATAATTTAAAATTTAATAATAAGGGTAGAAATTGATATTAATCAAATAAAACCAGTGGTCTACACACACACACACACACACACATATATATATATATATAAATGACATAACTATATAAAATATATGAACTTATATACATATATACATATATACATATATACATATATATATGTATATATATATATATATATACATATATATATATATATATATATATATATATATATATACACATATATTTGTGTGTGTTTAGTCGTGGTACATATTTAGTATTATGTCTTTGTGTATTTCTTCAGCTGTTGTTTTTAGCATCCCTTTCATATTGTATGATGACACTGTTGTAAATTAACGCTTGATTTATAAATTTATTCATTAGCAAAATATATTGTTGAGCAATATTTTAAGAAAAATATTTTGTTACACTTTTGCTCTAAACTATATGTTTATTACCTGGTGCTATGATGGTTTTTGCCAATTATGATTAAAAGCGTAAATCAAGTTAGCAACATTGTATAGAAATTTTACAGAAATCATAACTAGAAAATTCGGTTACTTTCTTGAACTTTCTAAAAACATATTTTCATGAACTACGAAGTCCAAAGAACTAACTCCTTGAAATTTTCTCAAATGTCGAATGATATAAACCGAATCAAGAAAGAAATATTTTGGACATTAAATTTTGTTTAACACTTATAACTTGTTCATATGAAAATAAATATGATTAATGTGATATTAATAAAATTAAGCTATGTGTTTGTTTTTTTAATTTTATATTTTAATGAATAATCCTTGAAAAACTGCGTATCCTGAGGACAACGTAGATCAACAGCAATTTTTGCTCAATCCAATGGTTCTCAAACCTTTTTTTAACTCATGAACCCCTTTCATTACTGTTTTTTCGTGGTGGACCAGGATTTTTAAAAACTAGTTTTATAGATACTTCTTTCAAAATTCCTATATTGTTGTTCGCACGTTAACTTGTAAAACGTCCGAGGAATTAATTCAGATGTTTTAATATATACATCTACATCAGTGTTTCTCAATCTAGGGTCCACGTTCAATGGGGCCCGTGAACTAAATTCAAAATTTCATATATATATATATATATATACACGTACGGATAAACATATTAAAATGGGGCCGTGGGAAGACTCATTTAAATAAAAGTATAAAAGTTTTTGGAACCGCTGCTGGGAACTACTGATCTTAATCAAACCTTTTACATGAACCCTTAATAAGCTATAGTGGGTTCCCAATTTATTAATTTGCTTGTGTTGACCCCAAAATCTTATAGGGTCCCTAGTTGAGAACCACTGGTTTGAACCGATGACATTATGGCTTTGTTTCTTCTCTCTCAGGCCAATTCATGTTTGGCGTCTCTGTAAAAGTCTCTTTTGCAATTCGACAGGTTTTATTTCTGAGCTCGCTGGGAAATTTTAAGGTTTAGTCGCCGACCAGTCCATCTGAAATATGTACTTTAAATTTCTGTCGTGCGACTTAATGATGAATGCTTACATTACGGATAAATATATCTACAGTATACTTGCTTGTGTTGAGAGTATTTGCATGAATCCTAACGTGGTACTACTGCCATTTGAGACTTTAGCAGGGGTTTTAAAGATCTAGATACCAATGCACATACATGAAGATTATTACAAGTGTGTGTTCTTAATTTACCTATGTCATTGCTGGACAAAGATAAATGTTTTATTATAAATGCATTTATTCTTTTCTACTCTAGGTACAAGATCCAAAATATTTGCGGAGTGGGCCAGTCGATTAGATCGATCCCAGTGCGCACTTTGCCCGGCGAGATAACGACTCTATCAACTCGCCGCCTTTAAAATGTGCAATATTGAGAACCACGTTTTTAAACATAATATCAGTGAGAAAAAAACTACTTCTCATAAGCTTTTGTTGCTCTCAGCTAATTTATTATATTAATTTTCATTGAACTGAATATTTCTAGAATAGAAATACTAGTGTTAAACTGGTCAATAGAAGAATGTCAATTGACACATATAATAGCAATAGAAAATATATGACTAATAAATGTATGTACGTATGTATTGTGTGACATGTGGTATGCGCCACACACCTATGAAATTTGAAGATATTGCCACAAACAACATTATATTTTAAACACGTCGCAAGTAAAAAATTTGCAGTACAAGAATTTGTTGTTTCTTACTTCTGATCACTTAAAAGAGAAAATTTGATATCACTAGCAATAAGAAATGCATAATATAACATTCACTACGCATCGTAGGTACAGAATTAATTTCAGAAATGCAGTTGTTTGGGTCAACTATGAATATAATTCAAAACTGTATAAATTCATTGTCTGGGTCTATGAAAAACTAAACAAATAATTGGTTGATTTTAAAATATGTACCGTCATTATAGTTAAATAATTATAAAGTTATCAATTAGATGGCGATATGCTTCTCTTTAGTGAATGCAATAAAATGTTATCTCAGTCGGAAATATATTGTGAAGCACGGCAGCAATATGCCAATGGAAATTTACCACCTCTTATAGATTAGATCAGATTTTCTCATACATTCACTTCTCAATTCTTCAGTTGTTTACCTCAGTACAACACACAGAGACGCTCAGTTATGTAGCGTATAACAAGATAGCTGTTCATATGTTTATATTTATCACACCTTAATTGTATCACTATGCAAAACACTTAAGTTAGAAACCATTTAACTTGTCTTCTCTTAATGTAGCATATAATGCAACTCATTCGTTTATTACACCAATACACTAACAAACACATGCACACATTCAGCCACAAAGCTACACATACATACTCGCTAACAACATATCTTCTTTCGATACAGGAACAAAAGAAAAGCCACTATGTAGGATAGCCACGTATAAGGTTTGAAATCTAATGCCACACCACATATATTTAAGTGGAAAATAATCGAAAGTCAACAGATCAATGACATGTAAGCTATTCATAGCTGAAAGATTACAGATCCTTTTCAGATATAAGAACTCCACCGCACTGCTGAATTCCAGATCTGAAATTTGCAGAGGATGTAAATATATGGATAAATTCCTGTCGGCGAATTGGAAAATACCACCCTCTCTGGATCGAGGAACTGTATCGCACAATCTAGGTACCTATCCATACAAGAAAAGCATGACTCAGCTTATATACTCCGTCAAGTTCTACAGCATGGAAAACACTACCTGCCTAACTCATTTATATTGTTCAGCTCTATCACCAATATCAAGAAACAACAATAACTATCTGAATATCTGACAATATAATAAAGATAAATGATATAGCAGAATGCTGATTTAAGTAATCGTTTTGTCGATTTTTGCTTAAATCTGTGTCGGTGCTAATCGAGAAAAACTATGACGTACAGGTTTTCGGCCGAAAATGCAAAGTGAGATACACAAAATTATTGGTTTTGATATGCCATGCAATTCTGTAGCTGATGACAACATTCCACGCCTCGACAATGTGTGACATTATGGACGTGAATTCTCTCAATCCTCCAGTCTATTTCTGTATGTCTGTATACTCCGGTGGAGACTATAGAAGCTGAGGGCACGATGGACGCGGTCAGTGTATGAAAGTTGCTATTCTTCTTCACTTACTGCTTAATACTGGCGAATATACCTATATAGCATTTGGAAGCGACTGTTGTTACAGCTATTTCTGTGTATTTATGTGGCATTTAATGTTTGCCTGGGCCTAGTCAGTGTAGTGCATTGTCTAGGCCTAGTCAGTGTAGAGCACTTGACGCTTAATGTGGTTTCTTGTGAAAGGTTTAAATACACAGGCAAGACTGGCATAATCTGTGATGACTTTTGCCTTATATATGTACCCGCCTTCTTGTGTCTTTTCTCTCCTTTTTCTTAATGAAATGTAGTACATGTAAGTGCGCCACACATATTAATTCCTCTTTTGACTTCGTTTACTGGTACCTTCTCAATGAGTTTTGTATGTTTTGTACTAAGGATGACGTCTGTGCGCATTCATTGTTTATCTTCTATATTTCATATTTTACTTGTTCCAGTCATTACACTGCGGCCATGCTGGAGCAACGCCTTGAGGGGTTTTAGCTGAACAAATAGACCCCAGAATTTATTTTTTAAAGCCTGGTACTTATTCTATCGGTTACTTTTGCCGAACCGTTAAGTTACGGGGACGTAAACATGCCAACACCAGCTGTCAAGCGGTGGTGGAGGACAAACACAGACACAGGCACAGACAGATAGACAGACTCACACACACACACACACACACACACACACACACACACA
>NC_068989.1:76509031-76509687 GCF_001194135.2 Octopus bimaculoides
TATATATATATATATATATATATATATATACTTCAAAGATAAGATCCAGATATTCTCGTATGAAATATACTTAGTAGTACTCAACGAATTCAAACTTAGACGCCGATGTCTTTACAGGGGATATTCCACAAGGTAAAAAAAAGGCAAAGAGGGATCAGGTTGAGCGAGTATAGAAGCAGAGGAGTTCTTTGAACTTCTCTGCATTAAGGTCTTCTCATCCTATGTTAAATACATTCATACGGCCGCATTTTCTGAGACCCCAGAAACAGCTGTTGGATTGTAATAATTTTCTTCCACACCTTTAATTTTCTGCCATATGTAATCTGTGTACGTTGGACCTTTATATATGTATACATATATACCTATTTTGTATTTGATGTACTTAATATTCCTTATATATTGATATGAGTATTTTGCTTACACTCTACCAATATCTATCTATCTATCTATCTATCTATCTATCTATCTCTTCTCACGGACGTGCTGTCACATCGGCTGCGAAGGTAAACGTTTATTTGACCTTTTACTGTCCACATTTTGTTGGAATTTTTAAATAATTTTGTTGCGAAGCACCTAGGCTTCATTTGTGTGTATTTTCAAGGGCAGGAATTGACCCCCAGGGGCAGTTTCGGCCCTAGCAAAATACAAAAATTTCC
>NC_068989.1:76515988-76516831 GCF_001194135.2 Octopus bimaculoides
ATATATATATATATATACGACGGGCTTCTTTCTGTTTCCGTATACTAAATTTACTCACAAAGCTTTGCTTCACCCGAGGCTATAGTAAAAGACACTCAAGTTGACGCACAATGAGACTGATCCAGGGGCCATGCATTTGCGAAGCAAGCATCTTACCACACAACTGCGCCAGCTGAATTTTAATATTTGTAATTCTTTGGTGTTGGGTGAAAGAAGGGAGACACTGATAACCATTGATATCTGTCATTTTATAACAATGTATGTAATTGATGTAGGGATGCAATCGATGTAGGTATGTAAATATGATGTCATCAGTGTATGCTTAGGGAAAGTGCTAGAATGTTGTGGAGGAATGGGTTTAAAGGTGTTGATGACAGAACAGAACTTTGTGGTGATCTGATTGAAAAGCTGTATATTCTCGAAGTGGTGATTCACCACTTGAGCGATAGTTTCATGTGGATTCAGGATTCAGAAGAGAATGTTACGCATTTTGTCCGTAAGTGCAAAACAGGAAATGGAGCGTGTGGAAAAGTTTAAACAGATGTTGATGACTGTTATCTCTGAGTGTTTGTTCCTACTGAATCTGCTGTGTGGGTGTTGGAGTTATAAGTAGATTGGTGGTTACGTGAAGAAAGCAACATTTGAGTTGCGGTTTAGTAAGGAAGTAATGTCGATTGATGTCAAGGTTGAGTGGCTATTGTTCGGTTTTTAGAATTGTTAATGTTTTCAAATTTTCGTAGTTTATGAACATAACAGCTTTTTACAAGTAGTGTGTATGTATGTGTGTGTGTATATATATTTATATATACATATGTGTGTGTGTGTGTGTGTGTGTGTGTGTGT
>NC_068989.1:76517075-76522863 GCF_001194135.2 Octopus bimaculoides
CAGAAAATTTATGCCTTTTAAGTTATGTGAGTTAGTTGAAAAATCTGGAATTGAATGTGAATATGTAAAACCAACAACAACAACAACAGCAGCAACTTCAAATATTTGGACATTCTTCCCATATAATATTTAAAAGTTGATTCTCCTTCCAGGTAAATGCAGGTATGCATTGCAAGACACAAAATCTCATATAAAGCATAACCTACCCCAGTTGCAAAGAAAATATTGGTGAAACCAAGAATTCTCTTTGTCAACGTGCAAAGATCCACCGACGAAAAGACTCATGCACGATTCTGCTGAGTAAGCATCTGGAAATGTGTGGAAACAACAGATACAAGATCTTTCACCTCTGCAAATGCTCGAGGGATAACCCAAAGTACCGCAAGACAATGGAACTATATTTTACCAAGAGCTTCTTACCTAAACTAAACGTATATATAAAAAGATATATTTATGAATACATGAGAAATCCTTATAGAAATCTCTTCTTCAATGTTACTAAAAAAATGGAAAAATTCACTTTTCTACAACTGGGTAACATGATTAAATTCAATAACTATAAGAAAATTGACCTCTTGAATTATTATCAGTTTGAACCATCCCAGGAAAAAAAATCCTTTCTTCATATGGGTAGTATAAAATTGACCAAAAAATACAATGCAATTTCAATCATCTCATAAAATGACCCTTTCGTTCTTTCCTTTACATTTTATTTCCCCTCTAACGAAGCCTCCAAAAATCACCGCGCATACATACTTACACACACATACAAACACACACACACACACTCACATATAGACACACAGACACACACACACGCGCACGCACACACACTCACACACACACACACACACACACACTCACACATACACACACATATACACGTACACACAAATTCAAAATAACAAAGAACATTCTCTTTATAATTCAACTCCAGATTTTTTCTTCAAACTCATATGTATTTTAGGGTCCATAATTTTAGGGTACCGTCCGTGAGAAAACAAAACCATGACGCAATTCACTCTGCCAGAAATTTAGAAACGACATGCTGTACTGCTTGGAAGCACCAATACGAATAGATGGCGAATACACAGAGCAACCGTTCGCTTGCTGTGACACCAAACCATGTATCAAAAGTGATAACAATCAAACATCCAGTCAACATCATGGTGTTTGGAGTGATCACTACACTAGTGATGGCAGCTTTATGCCTCCATTCATCTTCCCACGCGGCCTCAGACACAGAGGCCTGCATCAAGTGCCTGGAAGTGGTAGTGTTGCCCTGGGTGAAGAGAGGAGCTACTGGAAGACCCTATATCTGGCAACAGGACTCTGCACCATGCAACACAAGTAGGAGAACCCAGTCATGGTTGTTAGACAATTTCTGCGACTATATTATCCCTAACAACTGGCCACTTAACTCCCCACACTGCAACTCCCCTGATTATTATGTGTGTGGTGCACTTGAGCGAGAGATCAACAAAACTCTTTGTAACGGCAAAGATGACGGAAGGGAAGGATTATGGCAGCATTCACCAACTTTAAAAAGGAGAGCATCCAAAAGAGTTTCAGCAGATTCCGAAGTTGTCCGGAGACCGTTGATAAAGCCAAATGGCAATTTTATTAAATAAATTTACACCTTAGTATTTCATGATATTTTTATGTAATTTTGGTAAATATATGTTAAAATGAGATGTCAGTGTTATTTTCATATTTCCGTAATTTAGACGACAATATATTCACTGCACCCTGTATACACACACACACACACACACACAGTTAATGAGTCCAGATTTGACTCCAATTTCTTCAATTTTATATTCAAACACGAGGAATGTCCAAATTTAACTTGGAAGTATATTATATTACTGCCGATAGTACTGGGTAATTCTAAAGGTGGACGAGCTTTATATTATAGTCTACCTTTTTTCTAACGGAATATAACATATTTATCTATCTATCTATCTATCTATCTATCTATCTATCTATCTATCTATCTATCCACACACACACACACACACACACACACACACACACACACACACACACACACACACACACATATATATATATATATATATATATATATATATGATGGACTTTCCCATCGAAGACGACGTATTAGCGTTCAGCTTATTGATTTGTTTATAGTTATCGAATGTTGGACATCGCTTTTATTTAAAATTCTTTAATCGTGGAGTTCATATCCCAAGTAGAAGAACTGATGAATTTGAAGAATAAAAACTCTTTTAGCTACTAACATTTTGTATTCACTAAAAACTACTTTTTTTATTGAATGTATATTTGGAAATACCAAATATACCATTGACACAGTTTTTAATAATAACAATCAAGTTACAGTACCTAATAGTGAAAAAAGAAAGTTTGTGAAAGACGTAATAGGCATACGTTTCACAAGCTAATAATTGTCTAACTGAAATCAATTTTAGATACGTTGAACTAGCTGATCTCACCACATAAAAAGTTAATGAAGAAAGAGAACTGATATGTGATGAGTACCACACATCACACATACTGTCTATTGCTCCTTATGAAAACGGAAGAGATTATAGAAGACCCTGAATTTCTAAGAATGACACTGTTTAAGTGATAATGGGGAACAAGCCCAATGACACACTCACGCAGATATTTACACATACACACGCACACACGCATGCACACACACACACACACACACACATACACACGCATACACGACGGGCTTCTTCCAGTTTCTAGCAACCAAGTTCAACATTTTGGCAGGATGGGGCTATAGTTGAAGATACTTGCTCAAGTACCGCTCTATGGGACTGAACTCGAGACCACGTAGTTTGAAAGAAGCCTCTTATCACACAACCACGTCTGCCCTTATCCATACAGCTATTCTTGTGCCTATTTTATCTCAATACAAAGCATTGTTGAAAATGATAATTGGTCAGAGGGGAAAACATGAGAGGCTTTCAAATAAAACGTACACTTAAAGTAGGTTGGAGAAATATTTCCGTTTTTATGACTTCTCCTTTTTCATTTCATTACATCTGTTCTTGAAAACGTCAGTACAATCAAATTAACTATAAACTCCCTCTTAATCGTGGGTTGCATACTTAAAATAAAACTACTTAGATATTGTGTTGATATTTAAACCTCTTCATAAGTGGACTGAATTCAGGTTCATAATTTAGAGTTGTTATATTCTGCATAGGGATTTAAGTTCTTTACAAGCTATATTTACTTTTCTAAATCTGTTGTTGTTCAGCTCCGGTTCATATCAACATGGAGTAAACCTTCGATGAAAGGCAACAGTAATCATCGTGTCATCTATTCAGTCATGATATATTTACTATCTTATTACCGGATATTTTCACCATTTTTGAAAGGAGATCAGTGCAATTTGAAATGGATTTGACAGCTGTGTATACCTTTAGCATTCAGATAATTCTGTAAAATGCAATGCTGATTTATTCACATTAATTTGAATTAATCATGCACTGTCTTCTGGCTTGAAAATTTTGATAACGTGATTGTTTCGTTTACTTTTTACATTGACAGTAAGTTTGAACTGTTGAATCGGGCCAGTTTGAACATAAAAAGGCAGAATATATTGGTCGGAAGTGGCCGGTTTAAATGCTAAAGGGTTAGAGTAACTAGGGGGACCACATGGGAGTTCATTAGTAAGCTCTAAAAGGTTTTCTTGAAACTTGATGACATTAATAATCCAATTTGTCATTTGCGTTAGCGAATGACATTTATTTTTCGATATATTCATTCTGTAGCTAGTAGCTTAACGGATTGAACTTGATCAAGTGAAAAATACCAGATGGAGCATCAGCCCAAATATAATCAGAGTCAATCACTATTTATTACCAATAGCAGTTGAGCTCTTCTTGTTTCGTGAAGAGTAACTTCAGTCTTGAAATAATATCAAAATCAAATAGATTGAGAAGATAATTCATTTTATGTTACACCGTATTGGAACATTTAAAGGTCCTGGAAGTTATCTGACGAAGCAGATCTCCAAGGAAAATCACAGAACAAAATACAGCTTTTGTGCTTTGGTCCTTTTTACCGTTGGTTTATCAGCCTTGCTGGTTTCGAAGAATGCTAGTATACAGCTAAATCCTGTACCAACGAGATTTTTGTCATTCAAGTAAGAATCGGAAAATAAGAAAACGGCATTTTTATCCGTTAAAATCAATAGTCATTTTTTATTTTTTATTTTTAGATGCATGCAGACAACAACAAATAATACCTGAAGGTATTACATCAAATATTCCAATGTGTGCAACACAGTTTTTTTTTTTATTCATTGCTTCAAAACTGATTTGTAAGAGTAATTCGTTTCAGATAATGGATACTATTATTTAACACAACAGTTCGAAGTTAGTTTCGCTTGGTGCATACATTAATAAGAATGTGAGTCAGACCGATTCCATCAAAAATTATCACAGAAATGTTATGATTTACACAAGGAAGTACCTGAAAGGTTTCCCCTTTGATGTAATCAGCGGAATGCACCAAACACAAAATGATTTATGCTGGTTGCACAACAGAACGATTGAAAAAAAGATGTAACGGACATAGGTACGACGTCAGGTACAATAAATGTGGTTCCACGGAACTTGCGGAGCATTTCCCATCAAACGGGTGTAAATTTCAGGACCTGAAAGTGCACATTCTCAACAATACCCTCACTACACTGCACGTTCAGTCCTCAAAACCCATGAGGATAGATATATTTGTGGGCTGTTGACATCGCAGCCTAGAGGAATTAATAAAATGGAAGGTGAATTCCATCATATTTATACTAAACTTTTTGGCTTAATATTTTCTTTCTCCAATTCTTTTATTTATTTCTGCTTTTTTTTTTTAATTCCTTTTTTCCTTCTCTTACTTTTTGTGGAAGACCGAAAACTGATGACGTCCTTTTCTTGGAAAGAAAGGCAGTTTTTCCGGTTCAATTTTGAATGTTTCAGCGTTCCCTATCTTTGAATTTAATTTGGTTTTATATTTTGAACTTGTAAAAGAAACACGGAGTGTCGAATTAGTGTTCATTCGTTTCATTTTCATTTTGATAAACTGAGTCAATCTCTATTTATTACTAACTAGCAGAAATACCCGGCTTTGCCCGGGTTAAAGAGAATAATGAAATCTAAAAACGCCGTCTAGACTACGCAACCTTCAACTGTTAGTAGCTACGATACCATATTTCTAAATTAATAACTCTCCAATCCATGCCAGTATGGAACATAGACATTAAGTAGAATGCTAGAAGAAAGTTTTCAACCCATATCTATATAAAGTAAATACACGTAATTCAGAAATACGTTTTGTGTATTTTATTTCGTAACCAAACAAACAGGCACAGATTATAAATAATGAAAGGCCAATTTAGGTGATTCATTTCACAGAGGTAGTAGAGAGACAATGTGATGATAAATCTGAGGTTGGATCTTGAAAGTCTGAATGAATGCTGCCTCAGTTAAATCTCTTGTGGTTCCAAATGATGTCATCTGTAGTACAGCGTCGTATTGTCTAATTTTGTTTTGCAAATGTTAGGAATCTTGGTCAGTTGATGATAACAGTTTCTTCAATAGCTCTGGAGGTTGGGAATTGTGGAATTGTTGGGAATGTTTTTAACTTTGGTGTTGTATGTATTGCTTGAATTTCTTTGACATATGAAATATATGTATTGTCACTGGGTTTGTAAAAAAGAGTTGTGTAGTTCTCGAGTTTTAGGGATTCACACAGACACACAGACAGACAGACACACATTCTCATCTTTATATAT
>NC_068989.1:76525306-76529234 GCF_001194135.2 Octopus bimaculoides
CATCATCATCATCATCATCATCATCATTATCATTATTATTATTATTATTATTATTATTATTATTATTATTATTATTATTATTATTATTATTATTAGTAGTAGTAGTAGTAGTAGTAGTAGTAGTAGTAGTAGTAGTAGTAGTAGTAGTAGTAGTAGTAGTAATTGTATTAGAAGTAGCAGCAGTAACGTTAGGAGCATATAGGAAGGTCACGTATAAATCTATCGTTTCCTTTAAATAGAAATATTTTTGACATCACGGAAACAAAATAGGCAGCAATACGAAAATTGTTATCACAGAGAAGTAGCTGGGGATTGTTAGGAATGGTCAATGTAAAAATAGAATGTAGAAAAATATGCCAGAATGGTAGAAAATACAGGGGAGGATGAACAGGAAGAGGAATTAGAAAAATAATGTAGGCGGCGTTGCTAGCTTCTTTGCGGTCAGTTTTAGTCCAAATTTAGCAATCGCCCACGTTGATTTCACGTAGTAATAATTATAACTACATGGTGTTTTAAATAAATTCGACACGTAAATTTGTCAGATAGTCCACCCACACATACACAAATACGCACATACATACATACATAAATACACACACACACACACACACACACACACAGACAGACACAGACACACACAGACACACACACACACACACACACACACATATATATATATATATATGTCTAGGGCAGCAAACCTTTACAAATTTCGTGGCCTAGCATGTATAAAAAGTCAATAAACGACATATTATTCAATATAAAATAGTGTACATTTAAACACGAGAGAAATTACCTATAACAGGCAATTTCTACACACTAGCAGACAGTCAAAACGACCTAGGACCACAAAATTTAAGCAATTTCAAAGGGAATGAAAAATAAAACTTTTATCTTATTTTTAACGGTTGGACCTATAAGTTTCGAATTTTTATAGTAAATAAAATAATTTACTAGGCAAATTCTCTTCAGTAACCAGCCGTCAAAGATTAACTTATAATTATGAGACAAATCGCACGTGTCTCATCGTTATATGTTATTTTTTTCAAACCGTGAAAGCAAGGTAAAAGTTTTTATTTTTTCTTCCCATTGAAATGTTTTACTTTGTGGTTTTCGGTCGTTTTTGACTGTCTTCTAGCGTGTAGAAGTTGCCTGTTATTGGTAATTTCCCTTGTGTTTAAATGTACACTATTTTACTATTTTATATATATATAGTTGAAGTTTATAAGAAAACAAAAGACGAAGACAGGTGTATGAACAACAAGCAAGTGTATCAGTTTGGCGCCCGCAAAAATGTAAAAGTCTTTTACGTTTCGAGCCTATGCTAGAGAGAATGGTTACTAGGATGCAAAGACACACTCATATGAATAACAGTGATTCATCAGTTCTACTTATCAACTTTGATTTAGCGAATGTATTTTCGCTCCCTCGTACCAATGTTCGCTCTGCTTATTACAAGAGAAAACTCAACACTTATAATCTTATAGCTTGGGTTGAGCAAACTAGAAAAACATATAATGGAATTCCGGAAGAGTCTACTTCAGGTAGAAATCCAAATGATTTAGCCAGTGTAGTTATCCATACTCTTAAACAAATCTTAATAGCCAGTCCAATGGCATGTTCATTAACTCTTTGATTTGATTCTTTTGTGGCCCAGAATCGCAATAAAAAATCTAACCTTATGCACTTCAGCATTTCTTAGAGAGAACAGTACCCAGTATATCACATACATATTGTGAGTCTGGGCATTGAAATATAGAGGATATTGACAATTTACGCTCTTGCATTGAAAGACATCTGAATGGTTTGGACATACATTTATCTGTATCTCTTATACCTCTGTTAAAACAATTCTCACCAACTAATTTGCCGATATATGTAGATTTAATGTCTGACTATGAATTTTATGATTACAAAACTTACAGTCATAGTGGAAATTATACTGGAGCCGTGTATTTTAGTGCTAATGAGATTACATATAAAAAACTCTAATCTTTATAGATTTGCAATTAGAAACTTGCTAACCCTAGAAGCTGAAAAATCAATTATGAATCTGTTAAAGAAAGTGTCATTGAGAAAAAACGTAAGTCAAGCCACTAACAACCCCAAAAAACTTCCGATGCTGTGCTAATATCAGGAAGGAGAAAACAGATTTGAATTTATTGCTCATACATATGGATGGTGATGATTACACCATCATGCCCTCACTTGTTACAAAAGCACTGTCCCAAGTAAGACAGATAGCAAAATAAAACATTTTTATTAACAAATAATCTACTTCATTTTTTCTTGCTCTAATATGCAGTCAAATATTCTTTTCTATTCTAGGCACAAGACCCGAAATTTTGGGGGAGGGAGCCAGTTCATTACACCGACCCCAGTACACAACTGGTACTTAGTTTAACGACCCCGAAAGGATGAAAGGTAAAGTTGACCTCCGCGGAATTTGAACTCGGAGCGCAAAGACAGACGAAACACCGCTAAGCATTTCGCCCGGCGTGCTAACGTTTCTTATTTCTTTATTGCCCACAAGCGGCTAAACATAGAAGGGACAAACAAGGACAGACAAAGAGATTAAGTCGATTACATCGACTCCAGTGCGTAACTGGTACTTAATTTATCGACCCCGAAAGGATGAAAGGCAAAGTCAACCTCGGCGGAATTTCACCTCAGAACGCAAAGACAGACGAAATACCGCTAAGCATTTCGCCCGGTGTGCTAACGTTTCTGCCAGCTTACCGCCTTGTAAGCAGTCAACTATCGAAAATATTTACTTGACTTTAGCTTAGCTGTAGCGTATTACATAATTATTTCAATGTTATTGAAATCTTTCAATGTTATTAATTGCGGTGTCAGGAGTGTGAAAATATATTAGATATTAGGTGTCAAGGCAAAAAATTGTTAATAGTTGGTCCCATGTACTTTGCCGTTCACTGTTGAGGTTTTGTTAATGAGGCATCAATGTATTCAAAGAGACTGTGCAGACATGAAACACTCCTCATGCTCTCGCAAGCGGAAATTTGTTCCACTTCTATGAAAGTATGTGTATGATGGTTTGTGATTTATCCATCATAGAAAATTAACAGTATGCATTTACTAAAAGGTGTCACTATCTTACATTTCATATTTTTTTGACATTATAACTTAGGGTTTGAAGCTATAAGACTTAATAAATTATTCTGAGCAAGTAAATTATTTAAGCTGTACATTATAAAACCGGGGTATGCTATAAAATGAAAACCTGGTGTGTCAGAAAAGAATGGATGCCATATTTGAAATCAGTATCACAAAATTAACCGAAGTCAGCAAAAAAAAAAAAAAAATCCTGTTAGCCAGTGTTAGTTATTCTGCATTGTACACCATTTAATTACCCATAGGATACTTCATAGACAACATTATAAATGACATTATAAATCTCTGACATAGCTGTTGTTCTGAAAGTTTACTGTAACGCGCTCTCAACACGTCACGCCACTTCAGTCCCTTTTTAATTTTTCTCCTCCTTCCACATAGTTTTCTATGTCAATGAACAATAACCAAATGGGTTTATCTAGAACGCAGAGCTAGTGATATACCTTCAACATACATGACATCTGAGCCGTAAAGTCACCTTACAATCCATGCATTTATCTTTATAGTCCCTTTGGTGGTATAAACTGAAACAATGAAACAAATAACAAACGAAGCGTGTGATGAAATGAAATAAGAAAGTAGAAACGATTCAAGCATTAAATATTAAGGAAGAGAGAAAGTAATTGGAGACGGGAAAACGGGGTTTTGGTTGTGACATTAAACAGCATTTAAATCATTAATAAATATCAAATGAAATTTTTTTTTCTGGTTTTATTGACTGAATTACTACAAATCCCAGTGTACAGTTATGAAACTATATATATATATATATATATATATATATATATATATATAT
>NC_068989.1:76529357-76532507 GCF_001194135.2 Octopus bimaculoides
TATATATAACAATTGCAGCGTAGAAGGTGGTTAAAAGCCATTTAAGAAACACGCAAAAACCGTTAGATTCACATCAACATTTAACTTGCCAAAATATTTTCGTCGCTTTGAGACCGCGAACTGTTCACTAACAAAATTCCGTGCTGTTTCAGCTGCAAAGCTGCGGTCATGCTAGAACACCACCGTTGACTGAGCTATACCATTGTTTGAAACCTCCTCTGATATGTAGCATTTAGTCAATGAGGGAGTTTCATGCTGCTACCTTCATGTTTGTTTTCTGGCGTGAGTTAGGCTCGTCTGGAACCCGTAATAGGAAGAGATCCAGTTTTGTTTTTAAGACACTTACATCCACACCATGCAGGTCTTTCAGGCATTTTGGAAGGACTTTAATGAGCTGTAGGCCCTTGAAGATCAAGCTGTTGCAGTATCTGGTCCTGTATTTTGATAGCGATGCTGGGATCTTTGGCATTATGCCGTGGCACCCCGTTCTGCAGTTTGAGTAACTTTCAATCCAAAGTTTGGTACAAGGCCTTCTAGGATTTTCCAAATGTATATCATTGCATGTATCTCTCGCCTTCGTTCCAGGGAGAAGAGTTTTAATTCTTTCAGTCTTTCCCAATAGCTGATACGTTGCATCGAGATGATTTTTTTAGTATAGTTTCGTTGGATTGCTTCGAGTTCCGCCGTGGAATTTTTATTTTGTGGTGTCCATAATTTGGAGTAATAGTCTAAACGGCTGAGAACGTATGTCCTCCAAAGGATCATCAATGTCTCCTTTTCTCTTGTTTTGAAAGTTCGGAGGATCCAGCCAGGCAGCCGTCTGCATTTTGTTATCAAATTGGTAATATGCACTTGGAAAGATGCATCATTGCCCATGTCAATGCCCAGGTCACGCACTGATTTTGATTCATGGATTTCAATTCCTCCTGGGCCAGTATATCCTGTCTGCATGTCGTTTAGCTTTGTGTGCTGGTAGCGTAGAGCCCGGAATTTTTCTGCATTAAACTGCATGTTTTCGTCAGCCCACCTATATATTGCGTCTAACTCTCGTTGCAGATGTGCTATATTTCCAGGATTTTGTATTGTCTGGGAAACTTTTGTGTCATCTGCATAGCAATTGTGGCTATCTGAGCAGCCGAGGGCATCTCTGAGAGGGCCAATATGAACAGCAGTGGCCCCAAGACAGTGCCTTGTGGAACATTACTTGCTTTTTGTGTTTCCTTGGAGGTAGTTCCATTGGCCACTACTGCCTGACGTCTATCCTTTAGAAAGTTGTGCAGCCATTCTCCAAGTTTCCCGCATGTGCCGAGATCGCGCAATTTGTGACATGTCATACCATGGTCAACTTTATCAAAGGCTTTTGCAAAGTCGAGATATATCACATCCACGCTTGAGTCACTCAGCTGTTCCAACACCCAGTCGTAGTGTTGCAGGAGCCGCGTCTGACATCCACAGCTTGTCTAGAAATTCGTTGTTTCCGTTTATGTTTTCCGTAATTTGTTGACAGAATTCTAATCGCAATTGGTGATCGTTCTCCTTCAGTTCTTCAATGATTTGCAGCTTGTTCGGATGAAATTTTAAGTCAAAATGGAGAATTCGTCGAACACTCTTATGAGCCAACCTTACTGTTCTTGCTTGTTTATGAGCTGAACGCTGTGGGTTCCGCAAGACAGAAACGCGTAGAGCCTCAATATTCTGTGGCGCTTTTTGTTCAACGTGTCGATTTTTTTTTTTAAGAACTGATCCAGTTCCTTCAGAAATATTGAAAGTGCAAGGGAAAATTAGAAAAAAAAAACTGCTTAAATATGATCAAATGTTCAAGCGAAATTCAATATGGAAAACGTTTCACGGACATAGACTGTAATAGAAGTTCAAATGCTCGAAGAATTTTATAACAGTCATACGTTATTGAAAGTTCAGTAACATTGAGTTATATTAGCAATTAAATACGATGGATTTTATAAGCGTAAAGCCAAAAAATAAAAAAGATGAAAAAAGTTATTTTCTTTTTACAATTTCCCTCGTAATGCATGAAGGAGGAATCTTTGTCACTAGTTTTACTGGTAAGAGCTTGAATAGTCTTAAGCTGCAAGTGCTTTGTATGTACAGGTTTTTAAGGTAAAGATCAACTACAGATTGGTTGTTAATTTAATGGTGTCACTTATTTATGTCCTCCTGCGGTTTCTAGTATTTTTACTGACCAACTGCCTGAATATATTCTGGTCAAATATTTTGGTTTGACTAGTAGAAATTCCGTACACTGGTTGGCTGATTTCGTTTTTATCAAAAGTCTTGGTAACTCATTTTTTTCTAACGGTCGCCCGGTTGACTGAATCCCTTAAGAAGCCAATGGTCTCGGTCAGCACAATGTTCAATTGTTTTTTTCTTCTTCTTCGGGTGCTACGGTTTTGTCAAGAAAAAAAATCTAATTGGTTAAGCCTAGGGTGACGTCGTCAACTGGAGTTTGAGAAGATGCAAGGTGTTATTGTACAGTTAATGTTTCCAATCCCAGGGGCAGCTCGGTATTAAACTTTGATTTATGTTTGTTGTTTCTTGTCGTTTTTCATGAATAAATTGAGTTTTCTCATCCTGGTGTGTTGTTTAGTGTGTTTACTTGCGGTTTATATTCCCTCATAAACTTATTTCCCTATTTCAATCGGAATTGGGTTAAAGTGTTTCTGGTGCATTGATATTGATGTAACATTTGGTATTTGATATTTGGTCCTGGAGTACTGGTCTTGATGTTTACTATCGGGAATTTTCATAGATGTGGTATCATAAATCTGTTGACGATGTACCGTCATTCGGTCTCTGAAAAGCAAGCTCGTTTGGCCTTTGTAATCGCTTGGCCGCTACAGAATGTGCAAAAACGGCAGACATCAGATAATTATGAAAATCAAGAAAAACACTTTGACATACTTAAAACTTTACCGTATATATCAACACACCAACGAAAAAGCATGGAAGCATACAAGATGATCCATATGAATATACCCCTTTTGACGGAGGACCTGAAAATGATAAAAACCACTAGAAACATAAAATTTTAAAACTACCACACATTTTAAGGCTCAGATACATTTTCAATCCCCAAACCAACCTTCCCATGTATATATATATATATATATATATATATATATATATATATAT
>NC_068989.1:76532822-76535666 GCF_001194135.2 Octopus bimaculoides
AGCCTCGGGCCGACCAAAGCCTTGTGAGTGGATTTGGTAGACGGAAACTGAAAGAAGCCCATCGTATATATGTATATATATATGTATGTGTGTGTATATGTTTGTGTGTCTGTGTTTGGTCCCCCCCCCCCACATCGCTTGACAACCGATTCTGGTGTGTTTACGTCCCCGTAACTTAGCGGTTCGGCAAAAGAGACCGATAGAACAAGTACTAGGCATCCAAAGAATAAGTCCTGGGATCGATTTGTTCGACTAAAGGTGGTGCTCCAGCATGGCCGCGGTCAAATGACTGAAACAAGGAAAAGAGTAAAAGAGTGTGTGTGAAGATCGGCTGCTAAACAGTTTCTGTCTCTCAAATTTACTCATAAAGCATTTGCTTGATCCGAGATCTACAGTAGAAAACACATACCCATAGTGCCGTGCGGTGAGACTGAGCTAGAAACCTCGTGGCTGCAAGACAAGCTTTTAACTATAGAGTCATGCTTGCGACTATGCTAGAATTTCAGTTTCTTCTTTATCTCTTTATCTGGATCACCGCCTTTAGTCGAGCAAATCGTCCTCAGGACTTATTCTTTGGAAGCCTAGTACTTATTCTTTCGGTCTCTTTTGCCGAACCGCTAAGTTACGGGGACGTAAACACACCACCATCGGTTGTCGAGTGATGTTGGGGGGACAGACACAGACACACAAACGTATACACACACATACATACATACATATATATATATATATATACGACGGGCTTCTTTCAGTTTTCGTCTACCAAATCCACTCACAAGGCTTTGGTCGGCCCGAGGCTATAGTAAAAGACACTTGTCCAAGGTACCGCGCAGTGGGAATGAACCCGGAACCATGTGGTTAGTAAGCAAGCTACTTACCACACACCCACTCCTGCGCCTATACACACGCACACAAATACATTATTTACATTTGACGGATATTTTTCCTCATCTTGTTTGTTGTTAACTCTTAAATATAGAACTGTCTTTCCCAGATACTTTCATTATGTACTTTACTATATTAATTCTTAACAGATATTGTCTATATGTTATTCCATCGTTTGTTCATGCATACGATTCGGTTAAAGTTATTCTTGTCTTCGATACGTCGAAGTGGGCAATTCCATATATATATATTTTTTTTAGCCTTTTATCCATTTTACACTGTTTATTGTGTAACATACAATTCAGGCATTATATCTAGAGCCTCGTACGAAATAAGTAAATATTGTAGTGTTGTGTATATTGTGCTACATGAAGTAAACACAGAAAGTTTTGTATAATGCACTGCTTTCTATGGAATTAACATGACAGGCGTTGTTTAAATTACTTTGCGGAAATAAATAAAGCATTTTGATATACATAAGATGAGTTCAAATCCTACTGAGATGAACTTTGCCTTACATACATTCAACGTCGATGAAATAAAGTACCAGTTAAGTACTCGGTGATTGGTATCGACTTACCCCCTCTACTCAAAATGATTAATCTCTCGCCTGAATTAGAAGCCATTATATATTTTTCAGCAATTTATGTTAGTGATTCTTGGGGCCCTGTACTGCATATACTTTATACAGTACGATATTCTGTTTTTATATGTACGTACAGTACACTATACCTATAAAAAAAAATACGTACCCTATGAATATTCGTTTAACGACGAATTTGCATAACGACGGGGCTGTTGGAACGTAACTCGGTCGTTAAATGAGGGCAGCCTGTAGAGTAATTTCGAAATTTAGAAAAAGAGAAGAAACCTGTAAACAGAACATGTTTATCTAACAGCGACAGGTTGGTATTTTATACTTATCAGGTCTCATTTAACTTTAACGTAGTCAAATAGTACATTCTCTCTGTAAGTATCGATAATCATTCATAATATGACGTTGTGCGGTAAATACACAGACGTAGTTCCTTTTAATATCTGTTATGGAATCGTTATATGTTTAGGAATCATTTATAATATATTGGTTTCAAATTTTGGCACAAGGCCAGTAATTTCGGATTACTAAGTCGAATACATTGACTCCCCCTCCCCCAGTGCTTAACTGCTACTTATTTTATAGACAGCAAAAGAATGAAAGGCAAAGGCAAAGGCAAAGTCAATCCTGGCTGCATTCGAACTCAAAACGTAAAGACAGACGGATTGTCACTAAGAACTTTGCCCGGCGCGCTGATGAGTCTACCAGCTAGCCGCCTTACTCAGAGAAAGCCTAGCGACGTATGATTATGTTTCTTTACATTTGATTCCAAACGAGATGAACATTACATTTTCTCTCTGGAATTAAAGAAATAAATTATCATTCAAGCAATTATGCTCTACCTCAATATATTTGCTACTGTACTTCAGTTAGAATCCAATACGAACTACACGGATTGTTACACTCAGTGAAATCTTTATATTTTATCATGGTAGAATGAGTTTCGAGAGAGAAATTTGGCTGCAAATTCTACGAGGACTCCTACGTAGGCTTATCTGGTTGGCTTGTGAACAAAGAACAATTTAATATAAGTTTAATTAGCACAAAAGTAATTAGGTGTAGTAATGTAAAATATGAAACAGTCATATATATTAGATGTAACAGGTGGAATAAAATATCGATATCAACTCGACTATAATATTCAAAGAGCTGTCATATCTATTCATAAAACAAACATCTAGAATATTTAATAAAAGACATGGCTGTGTACTAAAAAGCTTGCTTCCTAACCACGTGGTTCCAAGTTGAGTCCCACTTGCGTAGCACCTTAGGCAAGTGCATTTTACTATAACATCGGGCCGAACAGCCTTGTGAGTGGATTTCATAGATGGAACCTGAAAGAAGCTTGTCGTGTGTGTATATAT
>NC_068989.1:76535676-76536717 GCF_001194135.2 Octopus bimaculoides
GAGGAATATATTATTTTGTTTAAAAGAGTTCCAACACTGTCTGTTTTTTATGTTTTATTTATATTCCTGCAGAACCAATGTGGGGTATAGAATATGGAATATACAATATATAACATAAAATAAAATAAAATAAAAATGGATGGCACCATGAAATAAAGTATTGAATGTAGATGAAATATTGAGTGTTCAATATAAAGGATCAAATATATAAATATAAATATAAATATATAAAGGCGACTTGAGTTTCAGGGCTATTTCCCTTCACCATGGCCGGTATGACAGACTTTATATATATATAAGAGATGAAAGTAGTAATTAAAGTTAATCAGGCAGGTCTTCCGCCAGCTGGTTATAGGTGCAGCCTGCACTCTGTATATATTGTAAGCAAGGGAGTGAAACCCTAACATCCTCCAATAGACGACGGTGTCGCGAGAACGACATGGTTTCGGACTATTTCTGTCTATTCTCAGTCGCGAACACACGACGGCTAGAGAGATGGTAAGAGTCCGCTCAAGCTCGCAATATTTAGAAAGCAAAGCGACCATCGGTCACTAATTTGCAATCATATCGTCTGCTCGAGGATGGTAAGGATTCGATTCCCTGTTTATAATATATACAGGGTGCACGCCGCACCTATAACCAGCCGGCGGAAGATCTTCCCAGGATTAAAACGGTAGTAACATCGAACAGAAATATTGTTGTGGTGATTCACTTTACTTATATATATATGTGTGTGTGTGTGTGTGTGTGTGTGTGCATGCGTACGTGTGTGTGTGTGTGTGTGTGTGTGTGTGTGTGTGTGTGCCCGTGTATGTGCGCATGTATGTGTATGTGTGCTTGCGTTTGTCCCCTACCATCGCTTGACAACCTGTGTCCGTGTGTTTACATCACCGTAGATGAGCAGTTCGGTAAAAGAGACCGATAGAATAAGTACCAGACTTAATAAGAAAAGGCAAAAAAATGAACTGGGCTCGATTCAGTCGTTAAAGCATTCTTCTATCTATCTATCTATCTATCTATCTATCTATCTATCTATCTATC
>NC_068989.1:76536917-76541371 GCF_001194135.2 Octopus bimaculoides
TATCTGTCTGTCTATCTGTCTGTCTGTCTGTCTGTCGTCTGTTTGTCTGTCTGTCTATCTCTCTCTCTGTCTATCTATGTGTGTGTGTGTCTGTCTATTTGTCTCTCTGTCTCAATATCTCTATATATATTTGTATGTATGTAAGTATGTATGTACGTACGTATGTATGTATGTATGTATGTATGTATGTATGTATGTATGTATGTATGTACATCTATGTGTCTATCTTTATATTTATCCCGCACAAAACGTAACATACATATGAATTCATACATATCAGTATTTTCATTGAATCCGTCTGAAGTGTTTTACTTTCCCCACACCTTCCAATTCCCTATCTCTCCCTTCTGTTACACGACTCCTCCTCTTCCTATTTTTTCTCCTCTTGTCTCTCTCTCTCTCTCTCTCTCATGCGCACATACTCTCACACAAACACACACATACACACATATACAAAACAAACGAATAAACAAACGCACTCACATATACACTTAAAAACATCCTCATACATCCGAACTTATATACATAATAACGGAAACTTATATTCGAGTGATGAATTTCCCTTAACGCCGGATGATGTAGGATCGACAAGATTTATATACGTTTGTGGCTGATTAATATATTTAGTGTATGTGTTAATATTAAAGCTGCCTGCATTCAGCTTGACTTCGTTCGAGACGAGATAGCTTAGGCGAGAGAGAGTCAGCGACTACGAAAATGCTGGTGCTCACGTACTTTCTAGTAGCACTTTTCACTTTGATTTTAGCCAAAGATAAATGTGGTCAACACGAATGTGCCGACCAAGCATTTAACCAAAGCTATCACTTTTACTTACAGGGTTGTTTCTGCGATACTCGCTGTGAGGTTTATGGCGACTGCTGTGTTAATTACAACTCAACAGACATATCAACCAGCGATAAATATGGTGAATCTAATTGTGTCGCACTCGATGACGATCATGCGTTGATGATGGTAACGTCTTGTAGCAAAGAGTACTCGCCTGAGTCTGAAATAAGTCAAAACTGCTATACGGACACTGGCCATCCAGCTTGGGGCATTCCCGTAACAAGTATTGAATCCAAGATTGTCTACAAAAATATGTTTTGTGCTCTTTGTAACAGTGAAAATCACTATACGTTTTGGAACATACGCATAGAATGCCCAGAGGAAATTGACACTAGCAATCTTAGTAAAACTCTTGATGAAAATATGGAAGGATGCAATACAAAAATGGAAAACTTAGAACCTTCTTACGAACATAAATGTAACAGCAGTATAATCTCCAGCTGTCCACAAGGAACAAAAGATGAACAGACTGTGAAAGATTGCCGTAATGGTTACTACGGAGTTGTTTACGATCTTAACGGTACAATGTATAAAAATATTTTTTGTTTCAATTGCAATGTAAATAAGTCGGAAGAAATACTTTGTCACTATGACACAGGACCTACGATAATCGAAATGGAAGCAAGATTATCGTTTTCAGTTCTGCTTAATTTCAATCGAGATGTTACTGTAAACAAGGCAGACCACCTGGTACGGATGAATCCTTGTAAAGAAGGGTACATATATACTAACGGAGAGTGTCGAAAGAAACTGCAAGTGGAAAAAAGCGGTCCGAAGTGTACGCAGGTAAAACTTAACAACCATGAATTTGTATTCTTAGCAAATGGAACACTTTACCATAATTCAACAAAGACATTTCACGGAAAAGAATATTATTCTATAAATGACACAAGCCGTATGGATGTGTATATATGCATGGATCGGATTTTAAACAAAGATGTACAACGAATACCTTTAACTACTTCTGAAACCGAAATCCAGCTCACATATGTGTGTTCTGTAATTTCAATGATTGCTTTAGCCATTCTTATTGCTAAATTTTTATATTTTCGTAATATTCGCTCACTGTCCGGTTTCATATATGTTTCATTTGCCATCACTTTATTTATAGCGCAACTTCTCTTCGTCCTAACACCTCATTTTTCCAAGATGGTCATTTCATCCTGTCGTGCAGTAGCAGTGGTTATGCACTACGCGTTTCTGTCATCATTCTTCTGGTTAAATTCCATCACTATTAACATATGGCTATCTGTCTGCTGGACACCATGTCAATCAAAAAAATATTCAGAAAAACGTTCTTTTATCTCCTATTCGGCCTTTTCATGGCTTGCACCCATACTCTTGATTGTACCTGCAATTCTACTCGATAAGTACCAACCGAATTCTATTTTCGCTCCCAGTTATGGGTTATATGAATTCTGCTGGATAAACAATGGGTCGAGTATTATGCTTTTCTTCGCAGGTCCGCTTGCTTTGATTATTCTCATAAATATGATACTTTACATACATACCGCTGTCACAATTTACAAACTCCGTAAATTTACTCAGCAACATTCGGACAGAAACGATGTTGTAGCAATATTTATCAACATGAAACTTTGTTTATTGACTGGTATTACGTGGAGTATTGGATATGTTGCAATCGTAACACATTCTTACCACTTAAGAGTTGCTTTCATCTTTTTAAATTCATCTTTCGGACTTTGGGTTGCAATGTCTTTCTTGTTTACTCGAAGCATCTTCACCAAAATGAAACAGAAAATAAGAACATTAACTGAAACCGGAGAATAAACCGATTCTTATAAACTCCGCATTTGTAAATATATCATTTTAGCTGATTGTATATTAAATTGTAAATATTTCTCCACGCATAAAAATGTCAAGATATTTCCATTATTATTATCATTATTATTATTATTATTATTATTATTATTATTATTATTATCATTTTATGTTTGACTTTTGTTTTGCATTTGTACAAGTTGGATCCAAGTCTCACCCAGAGACCTCAAGAGACAAGTTAGAAGTTCATGTAGGTGTTATGCCTAGGGTACCATATATTTGGATTTGTACAGTTTTGTTCAAGTGAATGTTTAAGAAACCATAAGAAAATTATGTGTTTGCTTTAAACACATAATTTTCTTATGGTTTCTTAAACATTCACCGGAATATTCCAACAGATGGCCATCCATGCTCGTCATCAAATAACCAAAAGAAAAAGAATGAAAAATGGTCTAGGGAAGATAATAAAGAAGTTCTTACAGCCTTCTACCATGCCATATATTCCCCATATATTATTATTATTATTATTATTATTATTATTATTATTATTATTATTATTATTATTATTATTATTTATCTCCGGATTTCTTCTAACCCCCGCAGACTTGCATGCGTAGCGGTCTTGCTGTCTGAAGCCTAAGGTACAAAGCTATCCGTTCTTTTCAACTTTCCTGGTAATTCTGGCCGTGCCAAGGCGGCAAAACTTTTGTAACAGTTCTACTGAGTACTCTACACCGATTTCCTTTATATTTCTCTTGGTGTCTTCTGATACTGTCCCCAAGGAACCAAGAATATAATTGGGACCATTATCATCATCATCATCATAATTGAGCGAGAGAGCAGTGCATGCCATCAAAGTGACACTGGGTTACAAATATACGAAGCCCATTATACCCATCATGACTACCCGTCTGATAAGGGTACACCAGGCCCATGCATCACAAATATATGTGCGCTACATGGTGATCTTATATCTAAATAAACACCTCAAGAACGTGTAGGCAGAGCTCTGTTAGAATTTTCTTGAGGTCGAGTGTCACAACCGGCTCCAAACGTCCCCGTGTAAGGGTTTTTAAAAGGATATTGAACGAAACACAGGTCTCAAGAGAGAAATCGTTCAAACACCAAAGAATTCCTCTCAACATATGATTATGATGCATTCCTCACTCCTCCTGCGCGTGGTGACAGATGCACATATCGTCAGCCACTAAGGGAAATGCTCAAATGGTTATGGTCAAACAGCTGGCACGAAGATCTGTGGAATTGAGCAGAGTATTTGCTGTAGCCCATCGTTTACATCAAGAGAAAGCTTATAACACTTTCAATCAGTTAAGATCAGAAGCTTGGTATTAGATCAGGGTAGTTATTATTATTATCGTTATTATTACTACTACTACTACTACTACTACTACTACTACTACTACTACTACTACTACTACTACTACTACTACCACCACCACCACCACCACCACTGTGGTCAATCTAATAGACTCGGCCCTTTCCCAAAATTTCAGGCTTTGTGCCTTCAGGAGAAAGGATTATTATTATTATTATTATTATTATTATTATTATTATTATTATTATTATTATTATTATTATTATTATTAAGGCGACAATCTGGCTGAATCGTTTCGACGTTGGCCAAAATGTTTAGCGCTATTTCGTCCGTCTTTACGTTCTGAGTTCAAATTCCGCCGAGGTGGACTTTGCGTTTCATCCTATTGGCGTCGATAAATTAAGTACCAGTTAAATACTGGGGCCGATGTCGTCGAATAGTCCCCTCTCCCAATTTTCAGGCCTCGTGGCTGTACAGAAATTATTATTAT
>NC_068989.1:76541381-76543031 GCF_001194135.2 Octopus bimaculoides
ATTATTATTATTATTATTATTATTATTATTATTATTATTATTATTATAATTATTATTATTATTATTAAGGCGGCAATCTGGTACAATTGTTAGCACGCTGGGCAAAGGATGCTTAGCGGCATTTCGTTCGACTTTACATTCTGGTTTCAAATTCCGCGGAGGTCGACTTTGCCTTTCATTCATTTGGGGCTCGATATCATAAGTACCAGTTAAGTACTGGGTTTGTGCAACCGACTTTTCCTCTTTTCCGAAACTGCTGGCTTTGTGCCAAAATTTGAAACCATTATTATTATTATTCTTATTATTATTATTATTATTATTATTATTATTATTTCCTTTTATCACAGGTTTTGCTGGAACTTCTGAAGAATTTCTCGCATAGCGAGCTTACTACCTACAAATTATGGTACCATGCTCTCTGTTCTTTTCAACTATTTAATACTTTCCTGATTATTCTGGCCGTGCTAAGGAGGCAAACCTTTGTAGCAGTTCTACTGGGTGTTCTATTCCGATTTCCTTTATATTCCTCTTGATGTCTTCTGATACTGTCCCCAAGGATCCAACAATAATTGGCACTATCTTCACCTTCTTCATTTTCCATATCCGAGCTATTTCGTACTTAAGAGGGTTGTATTTATCTATTTTTTTTTTTGTTTTCCTTCTTGTCTATTCGTGGGTCAAAGGAGCACGCAACATCAACTATATAGCACAAGTGGCGACCACCACTAGGTCTGGTCTGTTATGCTCGAGCACCTGATCTGTTTGGATTGGGAAATCCAAAAAGATTTTTGCAGGTCTCCGACTCCGCCATTCTCTACTTTTCGCACCATTTCCAATGTAGCACCTTCACTACCTGATCGTATCGCCACAGCTTGTAGTGGTTTGGAGCGAGTCTAGGACATTCGTTTACGATATGGGCAATGATCCACTCTATTACAAATGCGGGAAGAGCTGAGACACTTACTTATGCGTTTCGCATCATGGAATTCTTAGTTACGGCTAGATTTTTTATGAACATGACTCTTCCGTACTACAGTGATTATCCTTCCAAGAATTTCCAATCTTACAAGTGAATTTTTAACGCAAAATAGAGAGTAGATGTAAGAATACTGTACGTTTAAATAACAAACGCTATACGGCGATTGAAGGGAGGTTATTATATCAGTTTTATTTCTATTATCTCCCTTGTGTTGTGTACGTATTTATATTTTTAGGAGCACACACAGCATCCTTAAACTCTTACAGAATTTAAAGAAAAGTTGATAGGGGTACGCAAATCAAATGGCACTTGGGGTGATCATGATAGAAACTAGCTGAAAAGAAGAAGAAAAGACAAAGAAGGAGAAGAAGAAGAGGAAAAAGTGGAAGAAGGAGACTATGCCTAGTAAATTCACACACAATATCATTCATTTTTAGTAAATACCTAGAGTAATTTAGAATATTTTCTTGTACATACATGGTCTATATTGCAAACTCACTTTGCTGCTACGATGTTTCGGGTTCAATCCCGGCGTGCGGCATTTTGGACAAGTGTTTTCAACCATGATCCCGGACTGACCAAATTCTTGTGTGGGAATTTCGTAGTTTCGTAGAAAGAAGCTGAGTGGAAACGCGTTGTCTGTGTGTGTGTGTGTGTGTGTGTATATATAT
>NC_068989.1:76545743-76548171 GCF_001194135.2 Octopus bimaculoides
ACCATTGGTGAACTGGAATCGATTTAATCGATTATCTAGTATGGTGTTGTCGAAGTATTCGGTACAGGTCCGATAATGCATTCGGCCCATATTTGATGATAACTTTTTTTTTTTTTCTTAAATATATGTTTTACCTGTGAATTTAAGTGTATAAACTGGGAATATATACAACGAGTTTCTCTGCCCTAGGTTTACGGAAAACACTCGGCGAGAAATGGAAGAAAATTTGAAGAAAGAAGAAAAAAAACAACAACAACATAATAATAATAATAATAATAATCCTTTGTACTATAGGAACAAGGCCTCAAATTTGGTTGGAGGGGACTAGTCGGTTACATCGACCCCAGTGTTTCACTGGTACTTTACTTATTTTGTTGACCCCGAAAGGATGAAAGATAAAGTCGACCTCGGCGGAATTTGAACTCAGAACATAACGGCAGACGAAATACCGCTAAGCATTTTGCCCGGTGTGCTACGATTCTGCCAGCTCACCGCCTTCAATAATAACAATAATAATGATTTTATCTATTTGCCACAAGGACGAAGAAGGAGGGGGACTGACATAGAGTGCGGGGGTTTACATTTAATGAAATGATTAAAAGAAAGATACTTAATGACTAACATACATGAAATTCTTGAGTTTAGCGTGCAAAAAGTTTTATTAATGCTCACATCATGGATTTATTAACTTAGTATTAAACGCCATGGTTTTAATTAACATGTAATAGTAGAACTGGCATCATGTTTTAAATACGTAAGCAATGAGAAAAATAAAAAGAGAGAAACAATAGTGGCTTGTACACCAACGGTGTATGAAGAGTGCATAGTACTACCCGCCTCCCCTGCCCCCTGCCCCCTCCACTCACACAAAACACAAATGTACAACTACACACAAAATATACAGAAACTCTAAGAGAAACGGCCATGCATATGTTTTCAAGCACAGTTTATAAACATACATACATACATGGGTCTTTGTGATATGGAAAGATAACTCATCTGGCAAAGCAGCTTAGACTCCGCCACATGTCTAAATCCAAGAACTGAACTTTTCGGATCATGTCCACATGAGGCTAAATATTTGTTACGTTTTTGGTTTCCCCAAGATTACAGATAGGGCTTGCTTTCTATATTGCGTCCACGTGCAAGCTTTTTATCTCTCTATACTTTTTACTTATATTTCTTATATATTTTTGTATTTTCTTACGTATTTATAGAGATATTGTTTTATAGTTTTATTGCTCATATATTTTTTACACATATTTTTTTTGTATTCTATCTTTCACCCTGCATTTTTCCTGTGCGTATATAGACGTGTATATGGAATCTTTGTGCGCGCGTGTGGATGTATGCGTGTGTGTGGGCATGTGCGTATATAGACGTGTGTGTATGCGTGCATGCGAGTATGTGCGTATATAGATGTGTTTTACTCTTATTGCTTATTTTTTTACACTTTTTTCTGTATTTTGCCTTTAGCCCTGTTTTTTCTTGTGCATGTGCGTATATAGACGTGTGTATGAACAGTTTTTGTGCGCGTGCGTGCGTGTGTGTGTGCGAGCGTGTATGCGGACATGTATATATTTTTTGGCGAATGTGTGGGTGAGTATGTGTGTGTTTCAAGTGAGGGGGGAAGAGTATATACATATAGGCACATGTACATGTGTGTGCGGGCGCTCATGTGTAGGTATGGACATACGCGCTTACGCGATTACTATGAGCATCTTTATTCCTTTACCTTTACTCCCTCCCCTAACTTAGCAGTCATTCTAATAGCCCTTTTATCTTAATAACGGTCAACCACAAAGTAATTCCCTTTGTTTAACGGTCATTTTCAGAGCATTTTTTTCGATGGTCCGATAACTGAAGAGATGCCGTCGAGGGCGTCCGCCTCGACATCCGAAACTCGGAGTTTTATCATGGCTACCGAATAATTGTCGCATATTATATTTACAGATATATATGTATATATATATATGCTGATGTTTGGAACAACGTGAAGAAGAATGACGAAAGCACGAGGGGAAAGGAACACATGTTGCGGCAAGCGGAGTCGTCTCGGCAATGGACAGCCTGGCCGGTCCAGGTGTTCCGGGTAATATCCTATGTATATTGTGAAAAAGTATCATTTTGGCTTTAATTTTTGTCTGGAAGACTTCGGTTGGTTAACGAACGAAAGCGCTGATTAAAGAATTCTAACTCGTTCCAAAATTCCGACAGCCTCTTTTTCTCAATATACAATATCTGTACACCAATTTAAACACTGTATACATACATACATACACACATACATACATACATACATACACAGACTTATACATATAAATAATTATATACACGTAAATACCTCTGTGTGCGCGTGTCGAAGTATGTATATGTATGTGTAAATATTTTTTTATATATGTATGTATATATATATATATATATATAT
>NC_068989.1:76548181-76551830 GCF_001194135.2 Octopus bimaculoides
TGAGAATTCAGAAATAGCAGTCAAAGAACTACTGATTTCAAAACTACAAATTATTACTCCAGATTGATAGCGATATTTTTGTCAATCCCTATATATTTATGATTATAAATGTTTTTTTACCGAAAAGGTTTTTTCATACTGAGCTACCCGGCAAAATTGTTAATTATTAATTTTATTACTAATTGACGATTCCCTGCCCTGCATATCTATCTATCTATCTATATATATATATATATAATTATATGTCTATATGTATATCGTATATATATATATGTGTGTGTGTGTGTGTTTATATGCATACTTACATACATACATGCATACATATATATATATAAATAAATATATGTATATATATATATATAATATGTATATATATATATATATCTATCACATCACACCACACCAATACCCTCGCATCACACCACGCACACACTACAACTGACCAACCACTTTCTCCCTTTCTCCCTTCCCCATTTTCACACTACACACGCAAACATACACTCACCCACACATATATACATTGCTGGTCAAAAGTCACCGGACAGTAAATCGCAAGCATTTAATTCCGAGATTCATTTATGCTTAATTTCTGAATGAATTTAATAAAAGCATCTAAATGTGAAACGTCATGAAAATTGTTGAAACCGAAGTCCATCTCTGTTGACATATTTTCCCATTCGAGTGAATACAGTATTACAGATAATATTTATGGAATTTCGATTTACTGTCGGTTGACTTTCGGTCAACATATTACTCTCTCTCTCTCACACACACACACACACACACACACACACACACACACACACACACACACACACACACACACACACACACACACACGCATATATATATATATATGTACATATATATATATATATATAAATGTATCAGTTTATATGTATGATACTTTTGTGCGTATATTTTGGTTTATTCAAACAAACTTTGTAACAGTAACTTTAATAGAATACTTTGTATTCCGTAAACTGATTGCTTACATGTCTGTTTATATATTTTACATTAACTTGCAGATGCAGTTACAGATCTGATTTTTTCTTTGGCCAGATTAGCTACAGTTTCCGTGCAAAGAAAGCAGCATGCAACCCATAATCCGAAAGTTGCATTTAAAAGCACGTAGAGTGTCCGAAGAAATTGTACATCTGATGTGATTGAAATGTAACCAAAAATCCACATAGCTCCAGTGAGGCAACATAATTTCACGTTTATAATGATTGTGAACATAGTTTGCTTTTTAGGCTGTGCCTTCATGACAGATCGAGCTCTACAAATTTCGGAAGCCGTGCGTATATAAACAATTATATTGATGACAATTATCACTGCCATCGGAATGTCGAAAAAGATTAAAATACTCAGTGGCGTACTCATCCAGCAAAAAGTACCTCGCCCGTATTGAGGTGCGAACTTAGATGTCGGATCGTACCTGTCCAGTAATAATGCAGGCATTATGATGAGTAAAGGTGTAAACCAAGCGTAAAGAGAGCATAGCAAAAATGTCCTATTCTTGTTCAAGAGCATTACATGATGAGCAGTTCTGTGGCAAATTGATATATAAACACTAATACTTATGACATTCATCCAGAAAAAGGATGCCAAAAAGGAATATTGTATACATACAGCAACCCAATAACAGAAACCTGGAAATTCTCCAATTAGTAATACAATAAGGAAACATATATCTGCGATAAATAGTGACAATGCAAATGAAGCGTTAATTCGACCCGATAAATTTCGGAGTGGCGGCAAAACAAGGTACATGATGAAGTACACAGCTAAAGCTATAACGGATATCATAGTTCCAGTCAATGATATATAGAATTCAGATTTCGTAAGAATGATAGTTCCTCCATATCCAGGACTATCTAACACGCGTTCTTGGCAAATATAAACACGACTGTTATTTATAATATAGAAATCCTGACTGTGAAAACTTTCAGTAGCGTTGTGGAAAAGGGTTTGGTTTTCTAAAAGAAAATACTCGGTAGAATTTAGTTCGATTAATGTTGTACAGTTTAGACGATCGTTTCTGGTAATGCGATTAGCATCGTACGACTTACGGCACTTACCTAAATAATGATCAAAAACAGAATTTTCAGGACAAAGTTTACCACTTTTTCCCATATTTGTATCCCAAAAGTTTTCGTCATTAAAGTCGATAAGTATCCTGAATGATATAGTAAATTTGTAGCCTGTAGGATGATGTTTACTTCGAATGGTTGGTATTGTATATATAGTAGAAGAATTGCAGCACAGGTTTTCATAAAATAGATCACGAGAACTTTCATTTAAAGCATTTTCCTTATTATTATTGCAACAGCAATCAATAGTTTTCGGACAACGACTGTTATGAAAAGGAAAAGGTGGATGTCTAAATGACCACTCACATTTACTTGAATCAAATGTGATATTCGGATATTTGATATAATTTAAACACTCCACGCTGTTTATTTTCAAATTCCAGAATATAAAATCATCCTCGTTATTGCATAAAGCGCAGTATTTATTTCGATAGACTTTCCCTGTTTTACGACTGGTTACATAAACATTAAATAACGAGGAGTTGCTTTGAGATTCACACTTTTCTCTAATTGTTTTATCGTCCACATATTCTTCACTGCAAATCTTTATAGAGTTTAGTTTATCGAAATTTGAATAGTAACGATCGTACATTTCTGATAGGTCTCGACTGTTATTAGCATTGTTGAAGTCACTACAGACACAGGTTTTATTTTCATTCAATTCACATTTAACATCCGAACATGATAATACGTTTGCTTCGGGTATCATTACCAGATGGCTAGGATATGTATTGATAAATAGTAGCAGATAGTAAAATCCAAACAAATTCATTATGGATCGGCTGCTTGTAAAACAGTGTGGCAGACAGAATATAAGAGAGACAACAAATCCATTAGCAATGCTTCATTTACAGATGTAGATTGTGTTAACTGTATGAGAATCCTCCTCTGTCTCGCTGCGCTCTATCTCACCCTCAGTCCTACATCTTCATTCATAGTAACTCTAATTTTCTCTCCCTCAAACTTTACTTCTTTCTCTTTCTCTTTCTCCGTCTCTCTCTCTCTCTCTCCCTCTCTCACCTTCTCTATCTGTCCCTCTCTTTGTCTCTATCTCTGTCTGTCTGTCTGTCTCTCTCTCTGTTTCTCGTTGCCTCTAGTGTTGCAAAATAAATGCTGGAGTCAAACTAGCCCAGAAGTTAACTGAGAAAACTAACCAACGGTACAACAACAAATCATCAGCAGGGGTGAAGAAAGACGATATAAGGGGAGAGGGGAGGATGAATGTACGCCAACCATAGCAGGTGGGGAGAGGGGGGGGGAGAAATGTCAGCACCAACAACAGCAGCTACAAGAAAATCAACCACAGTAATCAGCAGGGGCAGAAGCAGCAGAAGCAGCAGCAGCAGTAGAATGGGTGGGAAAAGACAAAATATTGAACAACTACACAAACGCCAGCAGTGGCAGTCATTTGCGCGCCGAAAAAATAGCAGTTATTTCCCCTCAAATGGCACACTACTATCTTAAAATAGGAAGGACACCTTGGAAAATATAAGTCACTCTTTATCTCTCTCTCTCTCTCTCTCTCTCTCTCTCTCTCTCTCTCTCTCTCTCTCTCT
>NC_068989.1:76553972-76556075 GCF_001194135.2 Octopus bimaculoides
ATAATTGACTGATCCTTCCGTATTTTTCTTTCACTCAAAACCAGTAACTTTACAGCACTCCCTCGTACACACACATACATACATACATACATACACGCACGCATATACACGCATATACACACATCTATAATATATATCTGTGTGTGTGAATGTCTTTGTATCCTCCACTAATGCTTGACAACCAGAGTTGGTTTGTTCACGTCCCCCTAATCTAGTTGTTCGTCTTAAAAAAAAAACTATAGGATGTATAGCAGGTTAAAAAACAAACAAATAAGTACCGGGGTCGATTCCTTCGGGTAAAACTCTTCAAAGAGGTAGTCCAATGACTGAAATTAGTGAAGAGGTAAAAAATATATATGTATACATATAGTGCCATTCTTGTTGCCCTTGCTACTTTTTATAACTACGTATATTGGTGTGTATTTATGTGTGTAAATATAATTGTACGCAGATAATATGCGATCATGTAAGAATTTAATTTTCATGTAATTTATGTATGTTTTCATATCTTTTTTTGTTATACGTGTCTGGTAGTATCAGCAAAATTATTTGTTTTTGACTTCTTCTTTTTTTTACGTTCTACACAAGGTTACAGAAACAGCTTTGCCTGTATATACAAAATATTTATAATAATGATAATAATGAAATTGATACGTGATATCTGGTTAAGTGAATCTAGTAAAACAGAAGAAACAGGTAGGTGGAAGATATGAAGAGAGAAAAAATAAAATGCAGAAAAAGAAGAAGTGCGACAAGCAGGGTATTTCAGTCACACAAGTAGAACAGATAGATGTGAAGTGTAACCATAAATAAATAAATAATTTTATAATAATGCATGAGTTTTGCGAATGCGTGACAAAAAAAAAAATGCTTAATTTAACTTAGCTTGAAAGATACAAAATTATTTTCTATGCAGATATAAACAAACATTTTTTTTTTATGTGCTGAGATGCGTATTATAAGATGCAAATAAGATGTTTTATGTTTATTGTTTAATTCTTTGCTACTCTTGGCACAAGGTCTGAAAATTTGGGGAGGGGGGCCAGTCGATTAGATCGACCCCCAGTACCAAACTAGTACTTCATTTATCGACCCCGAAAGGATGAAAGGAAAGGTCGACCTCGTCGGAATTTGAACGCAGAACGTAAAGACAGACGAAATACCGCTAAACATTTCGCCTGGCGTGCTAAGGTTTCGGCCAGCTTATACCAAAACAAGCAGCCATTGCAATTTGTTGACAAACTTTTTCCGCTTTGTAAGGGTAATTTATCCAATGTTCCTTCTGTTCTAAGGGCGTCTCTGCGTTCGAAAATAAATTATCATTTACTAATTGTTATATACTAGGCGACCCAGAATGAACTGTCTATTTCAATGAAATCGGCCAAATTAAAAAAAGGAACTGACAGAATTTTATGTTTATTACTGAAGCATAATATCAAAAACAAAAGATTTATAAATCTTGTATCGAAGCTTTATTGAAAATTTTAAAATTGTGCTCCGTCTAGATCCCTGCGAATTTCAAATCTACCCTTAGCATTGTTAAAACGCATCACACACACACATATATATATATGTATATACATCCGTATATATGTGTATGTATGTACGTATATCATCGCTGATATGGGAGGTAAGATGTGTTAACAGTTTACGCGAAGTTAAAACGGTAGCATTTATCGTGAGGCTAGTTGGCAATATTCAGCTCAAAAGTAATATTTAATTCGATCGGTTTTGAAACAATTCTCCATATAATAAACAATTGTCATTGATAAAGATCCGAGGGTGCGATATGAATCGATATTGTACATATTTACTCAGAATTTAAAGAGAGAATAGTAATGATTGAAGTAAAAATAATCTGTTTTTTTTTCCCCAAATAAATTCACGCCGATAACACCATCCAAAGTTACATACACGAACGTCACAATTATTATTTTTCCATACCATCAAATGTAGTTTGTTTTAGAGTTGTTAATAGTTGTCGACACGTTAAATACTCTGCTATGGATTTAACGAGATAAAATTGAAAGATAGGTTGGACTCAGGGGACTACTCTCTTGTCGCTTTATTGCATGCAAGTAGTTTTAAAAAAGAATTGTTGAC
>NC_068989.1:76556246-76562849 GCF_001194135.2 Octopus bimaculoides
AATATACATATACACAAACATATATAGAGAGAGAGAGAAAGAGAGAAAGAGAGAGAGAGAGAAAGAGAGAAAGCGAGAGAGAGAGAAAGAGAGAGTACATAATAATACGAATGATAATGATAATAATAATAATAATAATAATAATAATAATAATAATAATAATAATAATAATAATGATGATGATGATGATAATATTTTAAAAGGATTGACGTAACTCTTCACAAAGGTAAACAGTCAAGACGAAGAGCGCGATGCGACAGCAATAGCTATTTTATTGGTTGGGCGGTATTTCAATAGCAAACCTGTCTGTCGAGTCCAAAATAGAAAATGATAAAAATTAAAAATTATAGAAATTCAAATCTAAAGTATGAACAGAAGCAACAATCAACCACACGTTGATGGATTGACATCGTCAGTCAATTTTATAACAGGCGAACAATTTCAATTTTATAATACGCAAAACGAAAAACACAGAAAAGTGACAGAAAAAAAGAAAAAAAAAATACTTAATCAAACAGTTTTGTATAAATTCGATGATATTCTCCAGTCATTTTATTTATTCCTCTCGGGCGTGATGTTAAGAACCCGCAAACATATTTCACCTCATGCATTTTGAGAAGTAAAAGTGAAGCAGATTCAAAATGTTTTCTGAGAATATGCACATTCAAGTATTTTTCGAAACTGTAGCCGTTGGAAGCAAAATGTTCAGCAAATTCTGTCGAACTACTGTTATTGTGCCTGACGTGATATCTGTGCCCAATAAATCTTTTGTTTAATCGTTCTGTTGTACAACCAACATAAATTAAGTTGTGTTTCGTGCATTTTGCTACGCACACCAAATGGGAATCTCTACATGTCCCACCTTCTCTATAAATCATAACATTTCTGTTATGATTCCTGATGGAATTCCCTTGACTCATGTTGTTGCGCAATGAACAGGGCTTGCCTCTCTTGCGGCTGTTCTTTAAGGTACAGCATACAGATACTCCAATGTTAGTTTTCTTAGAGTCAGAAATAGAGGTCAATAATTCTCTTATATTCTTATTCAGTCTAAAGGCTACAATAGGTGACTGAGGAAATATCTGTTTGAAACGAGGATATTTTTCTCCTACACGCTGGTAACTTTCATGCAACACTTTTGAAATACCAGCAAAATTTCGGTGCTAGTTAATCACTAAAGGAATTCTATCACATATTGTATTATGTTTGCTAAAATTATACGTGAGGGTTTGACTAGTTTTGCTAATCTTAGCTATTTCATTTGCTATTTCCTTTGATCATGGTTCACTATAACCGCGTTTGAAATAATGATGTACAAAAACATTTGCATGTTTCCAGTAATCCTCTATCAGTACAAATCCGTTTTATCCTCAAAAATTAGGATTTCGGATTTGACCGAATTATATGAAGATGATCGGAGCGGCGGTGGAGATTTTGCCTCGAAAACAATAAATTTGTTCTTTTCCCGAAAGTAAAGGTTTCTCAAATGCCTACAAAAACCACAGAAGTCACTCACTTTCTGTCACCTACCCAGAAATGGACTACTGCTAGAAATGCGACTAAAAATTATAACTTCGCACATAAACATTCAGAACAAATTTTATCACCCAATAGGCTCCATGTTTTAAGTGAAGATTTCGAGCAAAGCCCAAAACGTAGTCAGGAATCTAATGAGAGTAAGACTCTGAAAACAACTTGTCCAAGAAAATCCAACACACTAGAGAATAAGTCGGTCATAAATTTATCTAAACTAGAACTTTCACTCGACGATGTCTCGAGCTTGGACGGAGTTTCTGCCCAAGCACTATGAATTTCGAAAAGAATAAACTGGCGCAGAGACTCTTGATATGAGAGCACCATGTTGCGCACATACGGTTATGATGCGTGTGCCTGAAGTACCCTTATTAGACGGGTAATCATGATGCGTATACTGGGCTTCGTATATTTTACCCCAGTGTCACTTTGATGGCATGCACTGCTCTCTCACTCAAAAATAATAATAATAATACAGTAAGATCAGTGAAATGATAGTGGTAAAACGACGATTGCAGGAAAAATGCAAATGTTTTTGTACGCTATTATGTCAAACGCGATTACAGTGAATCATGATTAAAGGAAATCTCAAAAGTCATAACTAAAGTTAACAAGGAAAGTCAAACTCCCACGCATAATTTTAGTAACCAAAGTGATTAACTGGCACCAAAATTTCGCTGGCGTAACAAAAGTGTTGATTGAAAGTTACCAGAATATTTCGGAAAAAAACCTCGTTTTAAACAAATATTCCCTCAGCAACCTATTGTAGCCTTTAATAATAAATAAATAATAAATGCACCCTTTTAAAGTCTAGCCAGACTCATGGGCCCGGTTTCCCGGTTTCAATGGCGTATGTGTTCCCCAGCTGGACGGGACACCAGGCCATCGCAGCCTTACTCATTTTTGCCAGCTGAGTGAACTGGAGCAACGTGAAATGAAGTGTTTTGCTCAAGAACACAACGCGTCGCCCGGTCCAGGAATCGAAACCATAATCTTACGATCATGATGCTGACACCCTAACCACTAAGCCACGCGCTTCCACATTGTAACCTTTAGACACAATAAAAATATGAGAAATATTAACCACTATCTCTAACCTCAAGAAAAGTACCATTGGAGTTTCTGAGAGCTGCACCTCGAAAAACAGCCGCAAGGGAGGTAAGCCTTATTCGAGTTAATTCCATCAGGAATCATAACAAAAATGTTATGGTTCATACAGAAGGTGGGGCGTGTAAAAGTTTCCATTTGGCATACGCAGCAGAATGCAGCAAATACAACTTGATTTATGTTGGTTGTACAACAGAACAATTATACTAAAAATTCAAAGAGCATAGGTATGACGTCAACCATATTAGCAATAGTTCGACAGAACTTGCCGAACATTGGACATCGAATGGCTGTAATTTGGCAGAACACCTGGAATGGTACATTCTCAGAGAATATTCTGACTCTACAACACTTTCACTTCTCAGAATGCACGAGGAGAAATATGTTTGTGAATTACTTACATCACGTACTGGAAGAATGAATAAAGTGACAGGTGAATTTCATTACATTTACGCAAAACTTTTCGACTAAATATTGTCTTCCCTGTTTTTTTCTTTTTCTTGCTCCTTTTCTTTTTGTCTTTCTTCCTTTTCCTTGTTACCAGTCATGAAAGTGAAAAGTGATGATATCATTTTATGTGAAAAGGAACGCAGGGTTTCCTGGTTCATAATTTAAATTTCTGTGTTTCGGCGGAATTTGAACGCAGAACGCAGCAACGGACGAAATACGGATGAAGCGGTCCTGCCTGGGCCTGGGCGTGGTCACTCGGAGGGGCGCCCTCTGCCGGCACGGTCTGCAGTACTGTTGGTGTTGCTGTATCACTGTTGCCGGCAATAGATGGTGCTGAACTAGACATTGTAAGCTTTCGCAACAACCAAGTTACGCTGCACTGCTTGCAATCGGTCGATAGCTTGTTCTCTCTGCGCTGCTGACAATCGAGTCATCCTTGATGCGTCCAAGTAACGAATATCCGGAAAGCGGTTCAAGTTAATTTTTATACCCATAACCTCCACGAGATACACGTGTATTTCGGTTTTTATGACAACTGTTTGCGACTACCACCCACGGCATTCAACGCAACTGCGTTTTGGCGTCTCGTTTCAGAGAAAGTTGAATTTGGGTCTCAGCCATGAACCAGCATAGCATGTCTTGGAATATTTACAATTACATTCCCGAAATAAATTTTCAGAATTTACCATATAAAAGTGACATTTGAAAAAATCGCGTTTCTTTTGCGGTTCAGAGTGTGTGTGTACACGCGCGCACGCGCGCACACACACATATGTATATATGTTCTGTGTGTGTTTATAAGTAGATACATGTATGTCTATGTAAGTGTGCGTAATTATTTGTATAAACGAGGGTTTGTTTCTGTATGCAGATGCGCAAGTGTGCGTGCGAATCGACATGTAGTAATGTTTGATAGATTGAATTTTGGTGCAATATGTAAAAGTCTGCGTGGAAATCACTGAAAAATCCAATAATTTGGAACAATATTCTTTTGTGATTCTTGTTCAGCCCCAGTTGCTCAGTTAAGCCTCTGTCATCATCATCATCATCATCATCATCATCATCATCATCATCAATAAAGTAATCGAATGATTGACCAATTGGAAAACAGTAAATAATGAAACTATTGTTCACAAAATAAATGTCATTTAATACAAGCATATACAATGCATGAGTTTGCTTAAATGATTGCAACCAATCAATTTTCATGTTTTGTATTAATATATATTCATATTTGTGTCTCTGTTTTGTATTACGATTCTAATACTGTAACCAACATCTCTCTTTTCTGGTGTCGCTCCTAATCTCTTTCTCTAAGATATACATACATACATACATACATACATACATACAGACAGAGAGACAGCCAGACAGACAGACATAGATAATATGCACATACATACATATAAAGTTGATTAAAAATTGAGAAAAAAGACAATAAGAAAGAAACGATAACGCGAGTACGTAACCCATACAAAGTATTAATAAGACGCTTAAGGAACGAAAGAGTGGTTGTTTTACGTGTCGAGCATAGCTCCCCTTCGGAAACAGGAGACATAGAAAAGTCTAAAAGAAAAGGAAGAAGAAGCAAAAATATCGCCAACACTCTACGCGTGATTACATTTTAGAAATGACCGGAAGTAGATGGACAAAAAGAAAAAGTGCTTTCAGGGACAGGGGAGTGTGAAGAATGATTAGTATCTGTGTGTGTGTGTGTGTGTGTGTGTGTGTTTGTGTGTGTGGGTGTGTGTGTAAAGCTCAAGTAGATCAGTTACATGCATATATGATATGACAGCTATGACGAATTATGAATATTACTCTGACGAGACTAGAAATGAAGAGATCGAACGGCGTGCTGGTCTGCCTACTATGATGGGAATCCTCATAGATAGAAATTTACGTTGGTTGGGCCAACTACATAGAATGGGCAACAACAGATTCCATAGACGACTCCTTTGCTTCCATGTATGCAAGCGGGAAAGAAACCATGAAAGACGTAGACTGAGATTCAAAGATACTGCAAAAAAGAACACGAAGCGGATAAAATTTGATCATAATAACTTGTAAATCCAAGTGAAAATCCGACCAATATGAAGAAAGCTTATCAGGTTATGCCAAAGCCATGACCAGTCATAATCGCGACGACTGACTGCAGATGAAAAAGAAATATATATATGATGATGATGATGATGATGATGATCATGATGGTGATTGGGATGATGATGATGATGATGATGATGATTGTCTAGTGTTGTCAGATGATAGTGAAGCGTCTGCATGTCATTGGAGTTATTAGACAAAAGCCGGTAACACATTTGTCACCCTCTCGGTCGCCATATTAGTTTCCAGTGACGAACATTGCAAGATGACAGACTATATTTTAGCTGCAAGTCTTATGTCAGTCTCTCTCTCTCTCTCTCTCCTAGGAGTACTGCTATCCTCATCCTTTTGTTAAAAATAAGTGGAGCATCCTCTTCCGTAGGGAAATATAATTAACTCATATTGGGACCCAGACAGTTACTGCCGTTCCGGGTGAGAACAGATTTGGTAGTAATGGTAGTTAATGGGTGACACCATTCTCCACACAACTCCAGAAACCCCGAATTGGAAACACGCCATCAGATGCAGTTTAATGCCTTACCCAGGACATACATACATACATACATACATACATACATATATACATACAGAGACCGCCAAAAATGTATGCACACCTCGTTTCCTGAAGTGTTCATACCGTTTTGTTGACGGACTCTGTACACATGCATACATACATACATACATACAGTGGATGCTAACATAAAGCTGAAGATCAGTGAGAAAGAGAACACCTATTGAGAAATCTGCAGTTACTCTATTCAGATTACAAGTTCAGGTTTTTCTGTCTGTCTGTCTGTCTGTCTGTCTGTCTGATTGCCCGCCTGTCTGTCTAGATAGTTCAGTAGCTATCTTCTGCTAAGCAGTTCAAATGCAAGTAGCTATTTGGCTTCTTATAAATTGTAGCCGAACCTCTGTCTCCATTATTTTAATTAGGGCCTGCTACATCGGATTTGATTCTAGAATCGCATTATCATGAAAGGGAGGGAGAGAGTGACGGGTTGGGAGAAACAGACAGTATTCTCAGAGCTGAAACATGTTCGATCATTGGTTTCATCGATCAGTGTTGAACTAGGAGATAATCAACAGCAACAATAGCAAGAAACGGAAAAAAGGAAGAAAAGGAAAAGAGAACAACAACAACAACAACAACAAATAAAAATTCGGACAAAATGGAGGGAGAATCGCCCTGAATCTTCAAGTCATCTGTAGCATAATGAACTCATCTATGACGACGACGACGACGATGACGACGACGATGACGACGACGACGATTACAACGACGACGAATATGACGATGACGATAAAGCCGTCGTCGCCATTTGAGAGGATGATGATGATGATGATGATGATGACGATGATGATGATGATGATGATGATGATGATGATGATGATGATGATGATGAAGCATCTGCT
>NC_068989.1:76566850-76571764 GCF_001194135.2 Octopus bimaculoides
TGTGTGTGTGTGTGTGTGTGTGTGTGTGTGTGCGTGCGTGTGTGTGTGTGTTTGTGTGTGTGTGTGTATATATATAATGTATAAAAGATCGTGTGTAAGGCCGAAACAGTGCGAAGTAAATGCAAAGTAAATATCAAGAAAACAAAAATGTGAATTAATGTAGATTTACCGTGTTTTCAATATTTCGGAGGTTATGACCTCATTTTCAAAAAAAATTGATGGATGTTACCAATGTGCGTGTGTGTGAGCGTGTTTTCAAAAAAGAAAAGAAAAATTACACTGGGCATTTTTCGGACTGACCAACTACACACGCACGCGCGTACGTGCGCATACGCATGCACACACATGCACACACACATACACTCACACATATCTATATTTACAAAAATGATATGTACAATTATGATAATGACTCCTTACCTTGATGCTGTTAGGATTAGAATTCAGAATGTAAGCATGATAATCCTTCGTACTGATATGTATTTCAGTTTGGCACGCAACTGTTTCCCCTCTCTGCTTTCTCCGACCCATACCTTATTAACATATAAATCATAATGATAATCTCTGAATAAAAGGCTACACAATCTTCTATATCATGTCCTATGGTAATAATGTCTCCGCCAAAAAAAAAATAGAAATAATGTAAACATAAAATAAACAAAACCAAACGATCAAATATAATGAATATGAAAATTGATAGAAACTGTTTTGTTGAAATCTCCTGAGATTAAATGTCGCATTATTGCTAATGATGGTTTATTAGATTGACAAACCGATAAATTTGGTTCAGATTCGGAAAGAGTGCAGACTCAATGCGTTGCTAATGTTATTCCGGAATCTGAAAGATCATACCTATGAGGAAAGAACATTCAGACCGTAACGATCTAGTAATTTTAGATCATGTAAGTAACATTATCCAATGTGTCTCTTCCTTATCTTCAGTAAAAAGGGTCTGTTGGGAGTGCAGAGAACAAAGGTTCCCAACTGGAGTTCCATATGATGTTCAATTTTTTTAATGTACACAGTTTAAAATGTATGATTAAATCAGTTACTTGTAATTATTCAGTTATCTCTATCTATGTAATATACTCTTTTTATACTAAAAGCAGAAGTGTGGGGTACGGAAGTGTATGGCTTCCATCTGTAGCTGGTCGAGAGACGGCACAGGTTCTCCGCTGGATTGGTGACGTCAGTCCTGTCTGAAGATGTACTACAAACATATCCTTTCATAACTGTTTTTAATTTAGACCCAGGATCAGCAAATTTAAGGAGGAAGTGGATAATTGATTCTTTTGATCGAGTACTTGGCTGGTGCAGGAAGATCCATAATTACACTTACAAAAATGAGTATTTGCGATATTTGGTTGGTTGGCACTCCGTCGGTTACGACGTCGAGGGTTCCATTTGATCCGATCAACGGAACAGCCTGCTCGTGAAATTAACGTGCAAGTGGCTGAGCACTCCACAGACACGTGTACCTTTAACGTAGTTCTCGGGGAGATTCAGCGTGACACAGAGTGTGACAAGGCTGATCCTTTGAATTACAGGCACAACAGAAACAGGAAGTAAGAGTGAGAGAAAGTTGTGGTGAAAGAGTACAGCAGGGTTCACCACCATCCCCTGCCGGAGCCTGGTGGAGCTTTAGGTGTTTTCGCATAATAAACACTCACAATGCCCGGTCTGGGAATCGAAACAGCGAGGTTAAAGATTACCAAAATTGCTTCTTAAGTGATCAAAACCAATTTGCAAACTCAGATCGATGGAATTATACTTTTCAGTTCATTGTCGTTTGGAAATTATATTGAAATCTTATACTTGTATATGGACTGCCTATAATAGTTTCACATTTTGACACCAGGATAACAATTTTTGGATGGAGACAAGTCGATTATATCGACCCAGTGTACAACTGCTAGTTATTTTCATCGACCCCGAAAGAATGAAAGGCAAAGTCAACCTCGGCGGAATTTGAACTCAGAATGTGAGACGGACGAAATACTGCTAAGCATTTTTCCCGGCGTGCTAACGATTCTGCCATCTCGACACCTTACTAACGGTTAATAATGACAATACATATACCAAGTTACACTGTATTTATTTGCAAGGTGCTACTTGGGCGAAATACATTGTATTAGAGGCATAGTCGTACTAACGGATCTCCGTATTTTACTATTATATTCTTTTCTACTCTAGGCACAAGGCCCAAAATTTTGGGGGAGGGTGGGCCAGTCGATTAGATCGACCCCAGTGCGCAACTGGTACATAATTTATCGACCCTGAAAGAATGAAAGGCAAAGTCGACCTCGGTGGAATTTGAACGTAATGACAGACGAAATACCCAATTCTTAGATATGGATGGGTGCGCGAGGCAGCGGGAACAGCAACACCATTGATAGTGTGTGAGTGTAGGGACGCCTAACCTGGACAGATCGGCCGAAAGTGTCAGCGATCCACCAAAGCACACACTCCATGACAGTAAGCATTTCGGCCGGCGTGCTAACGTTTCTGCCAGCTCGCCTCCTTAAAGTTATATTCTTTTCTACTCTAGGCACAAGGCCTGAAATTTTGTGGGAGGAGACCAGTCGATTAGATCGACTCCAGTACGCATCTGGTACTTAATTTATTGACCCCGAAAGGATGAAAGGCAAAGTCGATGTCGGCGGAATTTGAACTCAGAGCATAAAGACAGACAAAATACCTATTTCTTTACTGCCCACAAGGGGCTACACACAGAGGGGACAAACAAGGACAGACAAACGGATTAAGTCGATTATATCGACCCCAGTGCGTAACTGGTACTTAATTTATCGACCCCGAAAGGATGAAAGGCAAAGTCGATCTCGGCGGAATTTGAACTCAGAACATAAAGACAGACAAAATACCGCTAAGCATTTCGCCCGGCGTGCTAACGTTTCTTATTTCTTTATTGCCAACAAGGGGCTAAACATAGAGGGGACAAACAAGGACAGTCACAGAGATTCAGTCGATTACAATGACCCAAGTGCGTAACTGGTATTTAATTTGTCTATGTGAAAATTCTAAAGAAGACGTCGTAAAAAAAAACCCTCCCCATAAAAAAATATTTCAAAGCTATTTTTCCAAAGCTTTAAAGATTCTACATGCGGGTTACCTCATCACTTGCTTTGATAAATTGCTACGTTACTATTGTTGCTGTTGTCGTTGTTGATTAGATATTTTGTCAGTTCTGATCTAGCAAACGTATAATCAAAGATGATCCATCTGTGTTCGTCCCGTGTATTCACGGTTTTGTGGGGTTCGTATTCGTTTATGTGCCTTTTGTTTAAAACGATAATCTGTGACTTTGGTGATATTTTGCTATTTGTAGTTAGTGGTGTGATCTCATTCAAACTATCTTCTTTATGTACATAAAATTGAGTCCCGACCCATAGAGAAACAACTAGTACTGTTTGACAATACGTTCAGTTCAAGTATTTAAAGAAGTACGATCAATCGCGTGAGAAATAAGGGTAGCTGTCTTTTGGCAGAGTTATTAAAGCCATAATTAGAATGTCTTGTATTTCTACGCTTGTTGGGGCTCAGTTCAAATCCGTCCGAAGCCAACGCCATCTTTTGTCTTTCCAGGATCTATAGGTTCTATAATTACCACCTAGTATTGCGGTCGGTTCTTCTTCCTGCCATTCCCACTTTTTCTCTCTGCATCTCCATCCGGACCGGCTACATTGAGTCGTAAGAGGCGACCACTAACAGGGTCCCTTTCTCAAGAAAATTACGTTGTGTGTGGTTTTCCACGACGTCTTTAGAATTTTCTCATAGACATTTAGAGCAAAGGACAATCAAACTCTTCTAACAGAAAAGCCGCTACACTACTGAAACAACTAGAGAACGGAACAGCTTAGAAAGTAATCCATTTTAAACAAGGATAAGAAAGAATGAGAACAAATCTCAATTCTGGTAGGAATTCAGCACAGAAAATGCAGGAATTAAATTATACAATAATTCCATAGTCAAATTAGCAGAGTTATTCGAAAGTTGGGTACAATAGCTCACAGTGTATTCTCTATCTCTCTGTGCTATAAATTCAAATACCGTCGACGCAATTTTGCCTTACATGGAGCTCTGAAGAAAAAAAGTCCAGGATGGTGTTTTGGGCGAAATTGTTACACCTGTTATGGCTCTTTGCCTTCTGACAGCAACGTCAATGACGGCAGTGGTGCCAGGCTGCATGAATCGGGATCCGAAGGTAGTGGCCTTTCATCTGAGTTATATCAGTAGCGTGATGATGGCGCAAGTTATGCATGCCTGAGCAACTACCGGTCTCTTCCTAAAAAAGACCTTGCTCAGGCTTACGCACACATAGAGCAACAAGGTCAACCCTAAACGACGGAGGTCTATAAATGATGCCTTACTTTTAACAAGTGGCTATAAACTTATGAGTGGAAGAGTTTGATCTTTGAATCGAAGCTTGGCGCTATTTTATTTAATCAAAAGTGATGAAAGATAAAGTTGTTAACAATTTGATACGAGACGTCACAAGTCGAGACACAATGCTGTAATGCATATTATCAGATGTGCTAGTATTTATGATGCTTCTCTACATGAAGATATTAATTACTATTGGTGATTTGGAGTTGTAGCTTTATTCAAACGCATACGACTTGCATATTTATAAATATCTTAACGATGGCATATATGTATTGCCGCTGTGCAAAGTAAAATGATGACATTTCCAATTTTTATAGTCTTTCATCGCGAACGTATACATTTGAAAATTGTAAATAATTTATACGTACAATAACATAGCTGATGGTAGACTTTCACTTTCACTTTCTCTTTGTCTGTTTATCTGTCAATCTATCTGTCTATTTATGTAATATGTGTGTGTGTATAAATATATAAATTTATATATATATATATATATATATATATATATAT
>NC_068989.1:76571797-76572367 GCF_001194135.2 Octopus bimaculoides
ATATATATAAGTTTATATATAAGAATTTAAGGAATGGAGAAAACACATGTTATAATTGCATACTTTATTCCTACATATGTTTCAAAGGATTACAACCTGTGTGATCCATAGGGATCTTTGATATTAAAATTGTAACCTTTTCATCAGGGAAAGCATGGGAATCATCCTCATATATATGTATATATTTCTAATAACTTTATTGACAGTGACTACGAAGTTTTTCAATAGTTTATTTCTTCAGATTACGGAAGCGAAAAATAATCTGCTTGCCTTTATGAGTATGTGTGTTTCATATTGGTTAGAAGACAATTCTGGTAGTGAAATATACGAATTAGATTTTCTAAAGACTGACAATATCTTAAGTAGATATGTATATAGACAACTGCAAAAATGTAAAAGTGGGAGATAGAGGAGCGTACTCACACTCATATTTATCTGAGATGCTTATAATGCATAAGCATGGGCAAAGTGTAAAATCTGTGGCATATATAATGGATATATAGTGGACTTAGTAGACGGAAACTGAAAGAAGCCCGTCGTATATATATTTATGTATATATATATATATAT
>NC_068989.1:76572381-76574932 GCF_001194135.2 Octopus bimaculoides
TATATATGTGTGTGTGTGTGTGTGTGTGTGTGTGTGTGTGTGCGTGTGTATGTCTGTCCCCCCACCATCGCTTGACAACCGATGCTGGTGTGTTTACGTTCCCGTAGCTTAGTGGTTCGGCAAAAGAGAACAATAGAATAAGTACTAGGCTTACGAAGAATGAGTACTGGGATCGATTTGTTCGAAAAAGGTGGTGCTCCAGCATAGCCGCAATCAAATGACTGAAACAAATAAAAGATTAAAAGAATATATATCATTCTATGTATCTATCTGCCTATCTGTCTGTATTATGAAAAAAAAAAAAAAAAAAAATTACCATTAAAATCCACCCCATGTATTAATTTCGTCTTTATGAAGTCTTCAGCACGTAGAAATCGATAACTAATGCTGGGCAGGAAAATATTTATTATTTAAATTTTCCAAACATTCTCTAGCTCGAAGGAGATGGAAAAAACAAATGAAGAAACAATATTCCCAATCATAAGGATCTTAACCCTTCGTTAGTTGTCATGCCAAGTCTTTTAAACGCTCGTAATTTCTAGTTGGTAACTTATTTTTTTTGCTCCCTTCCTCTACACTTCTGACTCGGTGAGGATGTGTTGAAGGTGGTGTGGGGCAGTCGTGGCTCAGTTATTGTGAGAGGCAGACATCATGTGACAACGCAGTTCAAATTTTGATTTAATGCATATTGTAACGGAGATTACCTGTTCTGTTATTAAAAAAAAAAATGTTACTATTCATAGATATTAGAAAATTCCACAAAATAGTGTATTTTGTGGGTATTTTCGAAATAAATATGATCTGAATCTAAATTTTTTTTTTTTTAGCTTTTCCTTAATTTTATAATTCATTTTATTGTATTGTTTTATTTTAATATCAATCACCTACAAGGGTTCCAAACTTCTCAGCAGTGATTGCAGACATATCCTGAACCAACAGAATGACTATGTTTTACATAATACTAAAGCTATAAACATCTTTTGTACTAGGGTGTGACTAACCATGCTTGGAAAGGTCAGGTGGCTAAAAAAAAAAAACGCTACTAAAGATACTAGAATCTTACATTCACAACTGACGCTGGGAATAAATGAATGTATTATACTACATCAACATCGTAATTGTGCAACCTTAGATTGTATAACACACAGACAGACATACACAAATCTACATATGTATGCACTCACATGTATATGCATGTATATAAGCATATACATACATACATACATATGGACACACATATAAATATATATATATATGTAATTCACCGTCACTAAACAGTGACGAAGGGTGTAGGGAGCACCAGCATTGTTAGAAATGAGAGACAAAGAACTCTTTAAAATTGTGTCCAGCCATCTTAATTATATATATATATATATATATATATATATATATATATATATATGTATGTATGTGTGTGTGTGTGTGTGTAGATAATTGTTAAACAGGACAGTAAATATTAAGGCAAGGCAAACATCTCAAGTCGTATACAATATTATTATAGAAAGAAATTCAAAATCTTACATCGGTTTCTGGGATATCTCCGAGTACGGGATAATCCGTCGTCAGGGAGAAAATAGGGAAAATGAGAAAAGTATATATTAGTAAGAGGACGACATACAGGAAGGGAGTAAAAGAATAAGGAGATGGAAAGAAAGAAGCAAAAAGAAGCATAGAAGTTCATAGTTCAACTTGCCGAAGTTGTAGAAACCAGGTCATGTATGTATGTATGTATGTATGTATGTATGTATGTATGTATGCATGTATGTATGTATTTATGTATGTATGTATTTATGTATGTATTTATGTATGCACGCACACAAACATATATAAGACACTTGTGCACAATTGACTTTAATGAGAAGTAGTTATATGCAACACAACGGAAGAATAGGGGAGTTAGTGATTCTTTAAAACATGGAATGAAAAACATATAAAATCTTCTATGAAAAATCTATAAAAATCTTTCTATGAAATCTTCAACAGGGCAGAAATCGATAAGGGGAGTTAGCAAACAAGTTAGAACTACTATGATATATATTTGGGAGAATGTACGAAAAAACAACAACAGACGAAGACAGGTGGTGTAAATAACAAAAGGATGTATTAGTATGACGCTCGAGAATACGGAAAGTTTTTGACGTTTCGAGTTACGCTCTTCAACAGAAAGAATACGGAGACAAGGAGAAAAACACGGAGAAAAAAAATGGAGAAAAAAAAAAATTGATATGATATATATTTCATCTGTTCATTTACCTCTGTCTTAAATCATGCTTTTAAATGGCGTATCGATAAACTCATACATAATCACACAAATTCATTCATGTAATATGTATATATATATATGTCTAAATAATGAGAAATATAAATAAATGAATATATATATATCTTAATGAATAAAAATTCTTCGGATAGAATAAATGGGTTAATAGAAACCGATGTAGCAAAGAACACAAAATAACTGTGGTTTAGTTCCTGTTTTTAAGGCAGGAACTCCTTGAAATTTTGGGTATTTGAGTATATTTAAAAATTTAAGGAATGGAGAAAACGCATG
>NC_068989.1:76575991-76578404 GCF_001194135.2 Octopus bimaculoides
TATATATATATATATATGAAATGATCTAGATCATACCCGATAAGTTTTAAAAGCTGACAATTCATATCACTTCGCACGTGCACGCACACGTGTGTTTGTGTGTGCGTGCGTATATTTCAGCAAAGCAAGACCATCCCTGTTTCTATATGTGTCTCCATATATGCAAATATACGTTAAAATTTTATGTGCGTATTTTTCACGCAAACGTATCTAGTACACGCATACATATAACATAATCGGGACTAAGAACGCATATGGAAATCAAGGATCTGTTAAAATGCTTAGTTATATCACCGTGGATTCTTCTTCTTTACGTTCTGTTTCATTGCTTTATTTATGTACACAATCAGTTTATCACCGCCCTTACTTAGTCTGCCATATTCTGGAGATTGTTACCGCTGACTTTTTGCTTGGACTATTAACCCATTACCTCCCATAATTCTATTAACTGGAATTTTTTTAATGAAACTTTGATTTTTAGCATAAAACAGCCTTAGAAAAACACTGGAATGATCAAATTAACATTTCAAAATAACATTTCAAAATAACATTTTAAATATTGGGTGAAAAATTAGCAAACTTCAACTTTCACTTAAACGTGATACACATATTAAGGAATAGTGCACATGCCATACTGTGTAATCTAGCTTAGTAATATGATATTATAGATGGGATGATGCAGTGCTAGTTAGCATGAAAAGATATTTTTCATAAATCCTATCGTACGAGTACACCCACATACTTAAACGGAAATAACCTGCGCAGACAAGCACAAATTTACATATAAAAAAATACAAATACATACATATGTATCAAGAAATACATGCATGCACACATGTACTTGTAAGTGCAGTGTATACACAGATGGGTACACAAATGCTTGTGTCTTGTGTCTGTATATATAGTTTTATATATGTGTCTGTATGTCTGTATATATATATATATATATATATATGCATATATATTGCGTTTCAAACATTGATTTTTCTCAGAAAAATGAGAAAAAGGGAACCCACTATATGTGATAGAATATACGGTTTTGTTTAACTGAATTCCATTTATACCATCTCCCAACTAAATTCGTGCCACCGCACACGTCAGACAAACTTGAAGTTCGCAATTCAACCACTCACACTCTCCCCCCTCTCTCCCTCTCTCTATCTATCTACACACACACACACACACACACACACACACACACACACACACAAATATATACCTGTATACAGGGTGGGAAGTAAAACTTTGATATTCTTGAATCCTTACTTTTCATATATTCCTGAGCGCAAATACTAAAATATTGTTTTCTATATAGAGTTAATTTAAGCAGGCGTTCCTGTCATACGATCTAGCACGTCCACTTAAGAAGCCAAGAGACAAACGCACAGTAGATTTGCTTCGTGTCGGGGTTGCAGCTAGAGGTATTACTGAAACTGGCGGAGCCTCTGTGAGCACTGTCTACAACGTTAACAACCGAATGCTGGCTATGGGAGGCATCAAGAGAAAGCCAAAATTTGGAAAGATCCAACAACATCCACGAAAAAACTGACCATGGATATGAAAGTTGATCCGATTATCATCAAAAATGTTGTACACACTAATTTACATTTGACCCATGCAATGAAAGCCAGAACGCATGAAATGGCCAAAGCACAATGGAAAAACCGTCAAAATCTTTTCAGATGGAAAAAAATCTTTGATGCGGTTTTAAACCGTCGCAGTGATCGATACATTGCTAAGTCACCTTCTGAAGGAGTAAGCACCCAGCTCAAGTGATGATACTTGGAGTCGTGGCGTCTGACGGAAAAAAGATGCCTCTCCATTTTTCAACTCTGGGGAAAAGGTAGGGGCTAAAGTTATGATAAAACCCTGCAGTATAAAGTTTTGTCTTGGCTGAAGTCTAACTACCCCAACGGTAATTGTGTGTGGACCCAAGATGGTGCTCTGTTCATACGCTGAAGAAAGTGCAGAAATTTTGTGAAGACAACTTCGCCGACTTTTGGCCTACCAATTCTGGCTTTCTTCCAGCCTAGACTTAAACCCCCTGGACTATGCCAGATGGAGAAAATTGGAGCATTCTACTAACAAAACTTCGCTTCCAAGTCTTGAGCAACTTAAGCAAGTCACGAGGGAAGAGTTGGACAACATGAAGAGTTGTGACGCCTTCAAGTGGCGTGTAAAGTCTGTGGTGGACAATGAAGACTGGCATATTCAATAAATTGTCTCTTTATACCCCTATAAACTTGTGTTAAAATTATATTTACGTCAGGTTGTTGGTTGTAAAATAAACAATTTTATAAATTATCTATTATTTTCCAAGTTTTGCTTACCCACTCTGTATATATATATATATATATACATATATATATATACATACATACATACATACATACATACACACACACACACACAC
>NC_068989.1:76578581-76580082 GCF_001194135.2 Octopus bimaculoides
TATATATATATATATATATATATATATATATATTGAACGAAACTCCGTGCATAGCATTTGAAAGAGATAGAAAGACGGGGAAATCCGTTGGTGACAAATCAGGAGAGTACGGCGGGTGTGACAGCACTTCCAAGCCATGCGTTTGAATGGCTTCCTTGGTCATATTGGCGATATGAAGGTGGGCGTTATTTTTGAGGTCAGCATATACAAAATCACATAGATTTGAAAGAGTACAACTTTCAAGGCAAAGGTCATCGGGTAGTTTGATTTTGAATTTATCTAGGCTTTGTTCTACAGAAATGTTACCATTTCCTATATCAAGAAGTTAAGCAGCAAACTCTCTTTCATAAGAATGAACTTCTGTAAGAAGTCTTAGATTGGTTGTGAACTCTACTACTTCTATATGATCACAAAGAAAAGATCTCTTTAGTGTTGCATCAACATTTTGTCGGAAACAGAATCATGTCTACGTCCTCGTGCATATTCAGACATCAAATTCAGTCACTTTGCTCTGGTTTCATCTGATTCAGTTGCCCGTCTTTCTCTCTGCTGTTGTGCTTTGCTGCTAAATTTTCTTTTCAGTCGCATAATACATATAAACGAATGCTCGTTAACAATTATCTTGTTTAGCGTGCTATAAATAGTAGCGGTCACATAGTTATTATTGTAAGCTATAAGCCTTACACATAGTTATTATTGTAAGGCTTATAGCGTTCCAAGTAGCCAGGCCAACAAAATCACTTCTTCATTGAAAAAAAAAAAAAAAAATTATACCCGTATATTTAAGAATTTTAATTTTATTGAAAATATTCATTTAACAATCTCAGGAAGCTGATAATATTCTTGAAATTGTGCCTCGTATCAAAGTTATACAGCTAGTTTGTGTAATAGCATGCATTCATTCAACACAAAATCACTTAAAAATTATACTGGTATATTAAAAAAATTTCATTTTATCAAAAATATTCATTTAACAAACTCCAGAAACTGATAATATTCTTGAAATTGTGTCTCACATCAAAGTCATATAGCTATTATTTAATTATTATAAATGTAAATAGGGAATGAGAGACTGTTGCAGATTAAAATGTAAAATGTTGCCTGCAACGAATTAATAGTGTTTACTATTAAACATTAAAATCTAATCCGCAGTGAATGCAATGAATATTTAAATTTATGAAGAACTGGATGCAGTGAATGCAATGAATATTTGAATTTATGGAGAATTGGACGCAGTGAATGCCATGAATATTTAAATTTGAGAGAATTTGGAGTTTATTATAAAAATTCAATAAACTGCATAAATCGATATTATAAGAAATTTCTTGGAACATGAATTTATAACAATATTTCCAGACGGTCAAGCTTTTAATATTGCTTTCTTTTAGTACTTTTAGTAATTGTTACATACCTAATTAATAAACAGCTTTCTCCATTATAGTATCTAGATATATATATATTATATGTGTATATTATATGTATATATATATATATGTATATA
>NC_068989.1:76580751-76585997 GCF_001194135.2 Octopus bimaculoides
TATATATATATATATATATATACATATGTATATATGTGTGTGCGTATATATATATATATATATATATATATATATATATACAAAAAAATCTGTGTACATGTAAATTCAGTATGAGTACAAACCTTGTAGTTTGCTTTAAAAAGGCTTGTTCAGGGATATCTGCTAAGAAATGTTATCATACAATGTGATCGATATATCACTGCATATACACCTGAAATTCTCTGATATCTGAAGAGTTTATCTTCAAAATATGAACAATACAAAAACTGATTGAACTCCGCACTTTATTGCATGTTCCAACGTCGTTTCGCCAGCAGAAACATTGATTAAGAATGATATGAAACATAAATTATTAGCACATCATTCTACGTTGAAACAAATGTAGAGCTATGCAATAAAGTGTATTGCTCAATTCAGTTTCCATTATATGCTTGTGCATGTATATGTGTGTGTACGTGTGTGTACGTGTGTATGAGTGTGTGTGTGTGTGTATGTGTATGTGTGTGTCTGCGTGTATGCGTATTAAATATTCCCGATTATCAACTTGTTAACCTTGTATTAAAATCCACTGCAAATGCTTTCAGCCTTAAGTTATTTCATTTTTCTGCAGCTTTGTTCAATTGGTGCTAGGCAGATAACATTCTATTGCAATACTAAATGATGTAGTACCACATTCCATCAAGAAAAAGTCTCAAATCTCGTCAATTACTTGTCATTACATCTCTGTTTCATTTAAGCTCCTATTAATTATTTGAATCTTCGAATTAATTGTACTCAAGACTCATAAATATTTAGTTAAACCATATCAGTATATTGTCTGAGCTGTAAATCAACTTCAACCTATTTCACCTCAATTAATTATCTTGTAACATATCTGCTGAGAATGTTACTTGTAAAATATCGGTGTAGTATGCACGATATAAGTTATCGTTCTTGAAAATGAATGCAAGCATCAACCGTATGTTTGTTTCAGATATCGGCACTGAACTGTTAAAGAGTTTAATACTCTGATACCTATCTGTCGCAACGTAATGATCTGTTATTAATGGGCCAATAATTTCGTTTGACGAATATCTATGAGCGGAACATCATATGATGAATATCATATGACCGGAAAATGTGAGAGTTAACGTTAGCAGCTCGCATTCCGAAACAGATAACAGGAATTATGTGTTGAGATTCTAACTTCGTCACTCATATCCGGTAATAACTCTTTCAAACATTGCCTTTACATCATGCATTTCTCAATCATCATATTGCATTCCATTCACCATATATAGCAAATTCTTTTACCGAATCCTGCATAAGTTTCACAGCTTTCCAAAGTATGCAGCACAAAAATAAATTGACAGCTTATCTAGAAATTAATATTGATAGTAACCACATAGAACCTAAAAAAAATATCTTTAAGCTTATTTAGCAGACGTATCTTTCATTAAGTATTCATCTCTGTTGAATTCAAATTAATTTGATTAAAAGAAAACTGTTATGATAGTCCTAAGAAAATAAATAATTCATGTTGGTGTCTCAGTATTTTTCCTGGTAATAAATTCAACTTTTGCATGTCATGAAGTTATATTTAGATTTTACTTACCACATTCGGACATAGTTTAGCTTAATTTCAGGCAATGAAATTGAGCTTAATAACCTACAAATGGATCAGGAAAATATTGATTTCTATATCAGACGTGACTGTGTGGTAAGAAGCTTGCTTCCAAACCACATGGTTCCGAGTTCAGTCCTACTGCGAGGCACCTTGGGCAAGTGTCTTCTATAGCCTCGGGCCGACCAAAGCCTTGTGAGTGGATTTGGTAGATAGAAACTGAAAAAATCCCGTCGTATATGTATATATTTTTGTGTCTATCTGTCTGGTTGTCCTCCACCATCGCTTGACAACCGATGTTGGTGTGTTTACATCCCCGTAACATAGCAGCTCGGCAAAAGAAACCAATAGAATAAGTACCAGGCTTACAGAGAATAAGGAGAATAAGACCTGGAGTCAATTTTCTTTAACTAAAAGGTGGTGCTCCAGTATGGCCGCAGTCAAACGACTGAAACAAATTAAGGAGTTAAAGAATTAAAGACTACCAGAGTTATACTAATCATTACTTCCACCATTGCTTGAGTGATATTCATTTTATTAACTACAAGGAAAGAAAAACAAAGTTAACATGATAGTACCACTTAAAGCATTCCCTATTGATTGGTTCAAGAAAATAGTGCATCCAATACACATTATATTCATCTAAGAAAACATCTACAAAATCTATACTCAATCAAGAAGGCCACCAACGTAAACATACACATACCAAAAATAGACTGTTCTTGATGATTATAATCTCCAAGAAATGTTAACGAGAAATATACTACATATACAGTGTGTTATTGTAGAACTGTTACTAGAGCAGAACTTAGTTAACCGCACTCCAGCTAGACGTGACCATCTCGTCTTTTAGAAGTATTTAGTGACTACTTAGTTTAATGCTTCTTTCCCATTACTTATGACCCAAGGATATGATTTGAGAAAGATCGATTTTGCTATTTATAGCAAGCCAATCAACTCTCTCAAGATTCTCTCGTTTCCTCGTCACAAACATATTGGGTTTATAGTATATGTAACATAATTATATTTGGATGATTCGATAAATATATGGTTAATTTCAATAATATAATGGATTTTTGTTCGGCAGCCTATTGTCTCAGCTAGTTTAAATGATATACAAAATTATCATAAAACTATTGAATGTTAGCTTTTATTTTGAGGACACAGCGTAAAGTAAAATTCGAATACTTCCCGGTTATCTGTTGCAATTATAACTACGGCTAAAAAATGAATGGGTTTTTTTTCCTATTTCACAACGGTAATAGATAGGAACAGTGCCAGGCTGCTGCTGTAGTTGTCGCATCACTTGTTTTATTATGAAATGGTTTCGTCATTCAGCTCGTATCTCGGACATGCCTGCTCGGTATTATGTCTGTGACTGTCAAGCTTGTCCAAAACCGACAATGCATGCCGTTTGTAGTCAGGCCAGAGATATATGACAATTGTTCATAGTCCTTGGATCGAAACAGAACCAACCTGGCAAGTTCCTTCCTTCTGACACCCACAGCTTACGGAGTAATCATTACCCGCCTCCACAAATGTTTCTCTAAAGAACGTTGTTTCTACTTTAGTTTATTCTGATATTTTGCTCAATTTTGTATTTTGGCACTTAAATGATTTTTTTTTTCAGTTATATCGTCGTAAACTAGATATTTTTTTAAAAACTATAGTTTTAATTTAGATCGTACCTTTTAGTTTCTTTACTAACAGGGTAGATCAGTGACATATGGAGGTTCTTGTATTGGGTGCGCTGCCATACCCAATACCACCAAATTTCAAGCAAGGGTATAACAAAATTTTTCCATTAAAATTTGTGATTAAACTAATGAGTAAAGTTAATATTTATAATGAATTTGCCGTTTTCGATTAGTGGGCAGCGCCCCTGGAGTAAATCCTTTTCTTTTGTTTGTTGTTTGTTCGTTTTTCATTCCTACACGTATTACCTATCCTTTGTTTGCATCTAAATATTTTTCAACTGTTACCGTTTTTACTGTGAAGTATTTTTTCAGTTGTATCACGTCCCGACGTTACTGTGCGCAGGATAAAATAAACTTTTAATATGAACTTGTATTTGAGTGTAGTTCGTAATGCTGTACTTCCCTCCCAGGATTTTCGGTCTAAGCTCATTAATTCATATAAATTCCTGTTTATTATGAAGATGCTTCGGTTTAAAACTAAGACAACCATTGTATCTATACATCGTATCATATTTTTAGTTTTGACTTCACTTTTTAAAATTAATTCAATGCTTCTGATAATAGTCTGACTTTTTAATTTTCTAGGCTATTGCTTGTGATATATCTTATCAAGTTTGTCTTCTGTTAAGTATTTGCTTGGCTAGTTCTGGTTTAATTCGGTGGTTTCAGTGTTTGAAACTAATTAAATTTTCCTAGTTTTATCTTTCGACCACGCATACACACACACGTCTGGTAAGAAGCTTCTTTCCCATTAACATGGTTCCGGGTTCGGTGCCACTGCGTGACACCCTCGGCAAGTGTCTTCTACTATGCCCTCGGGTTGACCAAAGCCTTGTGAGTGGATTTGGTAGAAGGATTTTGGTAGAAGGAAGTGGAGTTCCGCAGTGTCAACACAGAGGAACTAGGCCTCCTACTCAGACTAATATATGACAATGAATATCTAAACAAATATGACCTTGGAAGTTTCTGCCCAGTAGACGTTTAAGAGGTAAACCCCTACAATCACATTCATGGCTAGGAAGACCCATATAGAGAGATGGAGCGGATGGGCCAGAGCCATACGGACCCCGAAAACCAATATCAAGTAAAGAAAATGATCGCACATGCACTCGGAGCTAGTATAAGAGTTACCCTAAAACGCCACACGTGTAACAACAAAATATACGCGCAGGCTGAGGGGGTGGTCATCGGAATTAGCATCGCCAGTGATGTAGCCACCCATCAACTTACCTTCTGGATCCAGGATGACTGCCTTTGTTTTCAAATCCAGACCCTTTCGGAAAACCACCACAGGGGCTAACACGGAAATAGAAAAGTCTCGTAGCCACCGAAAAAAGTGATGAGGTCTCGTTGGTCAGATAGTCTGGATTCACTAATGGATGCAACATCTGCACTAAGGGACCTCAGGTCATTTAAAAGGTAACCTTATTTTCAAGTAGACCGAAGGCCCCTGATAGTTATACAACCTATTCTGAGCATTACCATGTTAAAATAAATTTAAGATGGAGAACAGCTCTGCTTATCACTGTTGTCTGGCAGGGGTGTTCCCTTGGTCTTTGGTGTGGACATTTCCACGAGTTTTTATACAGTCTTTTAGAGAAAGTCTTTTGGAACAACCCAGTAGCGTTTGGAAAATTTATTTATAAAATGTTGTAGGTTTCCTGCTTCAGTTTTAAAGTTTGTATACCTGGTGGTCGTGCATTGTGTGTCGGGAAGACAAAGTCTTCCATTGTGGCGTTTGTGTTTTCTCTAGTGAGTTTAACAAACTTTATATTGTCTGTGTTGATGACTGCGAGGGTGGTGGTATTTTTGCAGTCTGTGTTGTGCATTATGTTGGTGTCTGAGTTGGCAGTTCTGGTGGAAGTCGTGTTGCTGATGTTGGGAAGTTTTGTTTGTGCCTCCCTCTCTTTCTTCTGTCTTTTTTTTCTTTTTTTTTTTTTTTTTTT
>NC_068989.1:76586337-76588124 GCF_001194135.2 Octopus bimaculoides
GTGTCGGACGCATCTTGTATTTTTGGTAGTCGACCTTGAGGTGCTGATTGTTTCCACAAAAGTAGCACCTCGGCCTCCTGTCCTCCACAACTACGTGTAGTCTCGTGCCGCCAGTAAGTTTATGGAGTCAGGGATAGAATTTAGGGCATCTTGTTCAATTTGAAGAAAGAGCTCCAACCCCTGACTCGTCCAATTTTGTTGGCGCAATTTATGCACCTCCAGTATTGTGATGGTATCATCTATATCAGAGGACAGCCGAATCGTTTTCCACATGTAACATATGTTTTATTCTTCCAAATTTGTTTTAAAATTAGTTGCAGTTGTTGCTATGTTGCTCGTTCCAATGCCTATTTTTGTTTATAGTTTTGTACGTAATTGTTTTTCTGTTTGTGTCCATAATAATTTCTTGTGGGGCATTTAGTGAGATTTTATTGCCTTGTCTCTCTAATAACCCCTTTGAATATTTTAAATCCTCTAATGTGACGTTTATCTTATCTCTTGTTTGTTTCGCTGCGAAAGTGAAACCGTGTGTGTTGGATTTTTCATTTACGTTTTTGCTTGCATTTTCTTCGTTGTTTTTCTTGTTCATGTCGGTGGTGGCGTTAGCGGTGTTTCTTGACTTTTTTTCTTTTTCTGTGTTAATGATGGTGCTGGGGATGTAAGTGATGTTGGTACTGTTATTTGTGCTGTTCGGAGGTGGGGTGGGCGAATCTGCGTGATATTGACCGTCAGAACAGCCACTACCACACCCCTCGACAAAGGAAGCCAAAAAATGTTAAAGGACAAAAAGTCCAAAATTCACCCCTAAAAGGGGGAACATTTAACAAAAGAATACCTCATGCAGAAAACAAAAACAGTTAAACAAAACAGTCAACAACCTTCAATAACACACAACAAAAATTCCAACTTACGGAGCGCTCTAAACACGTCAAACCAAAGCGACAACAACAACAACAACAACAACAACAACAACAACAATAATAATAATAATAATAATAATAATAATAATACTAATAATAATAATAATAATAAAAATAATTGTTTCAAATTTTGCCACAAGGGCAGAAATTTTGGGAGAGGGGATGAGTCGATTACATCGACCTCAGTGTTCAACTGGTACTTAATTTATCGACCTCAACAGGATGAACGGTAAAGTCGGCCTTGGCAGAATTTGAACTCAGAAGGTAAAGACGGAAGAAATACCGCTAAGAGTTTCCCAACAATAATAATAACAATGGTAACAACACCAATAATTATAATGATAAGAAGATGGAATTGTAGAATCATTCGAGCATTGGACAAAATACCGAGTGGTATTAGGAATTTACGGGTTGGTGTGGAGGCGGAAAAGTTCCTGGCTTTGGGTAAAAGAAAATACAGGACGATCATTAACTAGGATTTTATTCAAGATATTCCCCTCTCAGATTCACACACTTATCGCAGGGGTCCTTCGGTTTTTCTAAGCCCTGTAAAAAGAACACAACAAAGCAGAAGACCCTGCTTGAATTTTTACTTCAGTATTGTCTATGGTTCTTCCGTAACCAGAGACGTAGGAAATAGTAGATCATTCTAAACGAAACAGCATCACCAAACTAACTAGACGGGAGATTTCTTTTCCTATTTCCAGTTGAAATAACATAGAACTCACTGTTTTTTTAATTCTTTTTTGAGTCTCAGCCAATGTACCTGTTCTGAGTGTTAGAACGTTTGATGCAGAGATACTCCGATGCCAACTCTATTAACACAAGCCTCTATTTGTACAAAGAAATGGTGTATTCATATTTATC
>NC_068989.1:76589554-76590568 GCF_001194135.2 Octopus bimaculoides
AGCGTCCGACGGTCCCTGTTGTATTTCCCTCGGGTGACTCGCAGAGACAACACAACGAGTTGTACAATTTAATTATTACATTTATTATTCAATTACATACAAAGAACGCACTCACCCAATGTTCGTTATGAATAAACAAAAGTCATGTCCGCCATACATATATCAATGACATTTTACTACGACAGTCCCTATCTGAAAGTTTTGGTTTTCTTCCGGAGTTTTGTTTCGACGAGGAGGTTTTTCCCTCTTTCTCAAAGACTGTCATTACTTTCGAGACAGTACTTCTTGATACAGCAAACATTTCGGCTCTTTACGTTACGCTAGTGACTGCCATACGAGCACTAACAATTTGACCACTTTGAAAGTCCGATATATCTGTATTTTATTGAATTTTAATTACCTCTTTCTGATGATATCTGGAAAGAAACACCAATTTTAGCAACACTAATAATAATTCAATCAACATAAAAATAAACAAGGTTTTGACGGTTTTATAGATATTTCAAAATTATGATGCTATGATGCTAGGTGTTTCCATTATTTTGTCCAACCCCTAACTACATGTGATGTGGTGGCAGTTTCTTCAGGCTGGAAGATCCTAATCAGGGGCATTTTGCCCTGAAATAGCGATGTAACCGTTGTACTATGTATTCTAGGTTATACGTGCATGCCAGTGACGGCGGTAGTACTGTATATGCTTTCGTGTATAAGGAAGAAATAAAAGAGAGAGAGAGAAAGAGAGAAAGAGAGAGAGAAAGAGAGAGAGAGGGAGAGAGAGAGAGAGAGAGAGAGAAAGATAGAGAGAGATAGATGAATTGAGAGAGAGAGAGAGACAGAGAGAGAATGAAATATGTACACAAATACACACACGCACACACACAAAAGCGCGCATACAGTGAAAATGTGAAGAAAAAGCGTAGGCGTGGCTTCTGTGTTACGAAGCTTGCTTCACGACCATGCAGTCTTGGGTTCAATCTCATTGTGCAGCACAGTGGGCCGGATTAAAGGAATACT
>NC_068989.1:76590809-76592351 GCF_001194135.2 Octopus bimaculoides
ATATATATATATATATATATAAAATAAATAAACAAACAAATAAATATATCTAATTAATATTTATATATAATTAATATATATGTATATATAATTAATATTTATTTAATATTTATATATACACGCACATATATTGAATGTGCATACGTAGTAGTTAGGACGGTGGCTGCCCAGACATATTGTCGTGGCTTCCGTTTCTGGATTCGACAGTGCGTTGTGTCTTTGAGCAAAACGCTTCATTTCATACTGCTACAGACAACTCTGACGAAAATTATTAACAACTGGTGCAGCCCTGTCTTCACAATGTTTCGTTAGGTTAATGCTGTTGAAAGCAAAGTGGGTGACTATGACCGGTAGCGAGTACATAAGCACCAGACGCCCCTACTTATAATATGGTACATGAAGGCGATGGTGTTAATATATGACACATAAGTCGGAAAATTGTTTAAACAGAGGGAAAAATTTCCCTTAAACAGTTACTCTTTTATCCGCCCAGATAAAAACAAAAAGTAAAGTAAAAGAGGAAAGAAAGCCAGAAAAAGTGGTAGACAATACAATGTGGTCTCATTAGTTTTGGTGATACATTTGGTAATTTCCACCCGTCAATTCTGGTCAGCTTCTGACTTGGCTTATTGTGCTCCCGACTGCAGTCTAGCTAAATATACCGGTCAGATGCAAACTTTAAGATAAGATCACTGACTGTCATATCTGTCAGTAAGTCTATTTATGTATATGTGTAAATGTGTTTTACATTTATGAAAACATTTGTTTTTTGTTTATTTCGAATGCTACATTAAAGTAGCCGCAACTAAGATACCAGCTGATCAGTAATCGTCGTTCAAAAGCAACAACCAAGCAAAAAAAAACAACAACCAAATAAACGAACCAAGAAGCAACAACAAACAAAATGTACTTCCTACACACAAACAAACGCCCGTCTGTTGGCAGTCACAGTTTATACTAAAGCTATCTTTAGGCGGTAGTTTAGAAAAGTAAGGAAAATTGAATAATGATTTTCTTTGAACGTTGAGAAGGGAGCGATTTCCTCAGTGCCACGCGTGGTCACCAGGCTTTGTATCGCCTGCCACTTGGTCTTGAAAAGGACCTCTACTCCACCGCACTGCCTCGTTCTCGCAATGCGGGGGAACTGTCTTTCAAGGCTTTTCCCACTTGGTCGCGTTTAGCTTTTTCGAGTTTCTTTGTTTTTGTGTTCACGCACCTGTAGACAACTGTCCGTTTTGCTGTTGCTTCAAGCACGTTGCTTGGCGGCGCCATTCTTTCCCTCTTTCCATTCATTTTCATATATTTTGCTGCCTGGAAATGTTGACCAAATTTCTTAGCTGCCGTGATATTTGTAATAGTCTTTTTCTCGCCGCTAACTCCATTCTTGTTAGTCTCTTCGCTGCAGTTGCTTTCAATCTTCTTCTTCTTCTTCTTCTTCTTCTTCTTCTTCTTCTTCTTCTTCTTCTTCTTCTTCTTCTTCTTCTTCTTCTTCGTCGTCGTCGTCGTCGTCTTCTTCTTCTTCTTCTTCTTCTTCTTCTTCTA
>NC_068989.1:76592583-76595083 GCF_001194135.2 Octopus bimaculoides
CCAAACCATAGGGGATAAGGATAACAAATGAAGCCTAAAATAACTGGCAAAATGTAAGACTATATCGAGTAATTAATACTCATTAAAAGTATTTCAAAATATCATTAAGCAATGTATAAACAAACGCTCTTCAAAATTACCTTAAATATGCAAGTTATATGTGAATCGCTCAAAATGTTTTTTTTTTTTGTAAGTTTCGACGGTATTTTCTGATTTTCAGAAATCTAGGGCACCGAAAATTACACAAAGTTACTTTAAACAAAAATAAATAGTAAAAAAGGATATGCATAAAACATAAAGAAAGGAAAGCGTGTGTTGGTGAGTATATTAGTCAAGGCATTCATTCACAATGCACTGTTTACATTAAATGTACGCTACGCGCAAGAAGCAATAAAGATCCTGGATGTTAGTAGTTCAGAGATGACGGTATAATTTGAATTTCCTCACTCCCTCCCACACACACACATACCCATACACACACGCATACACGCAATCATACACATACACGCATACATACGTGCACACGCACTTGTATATCTTCTTCATCTCTTACACTGTTTTGAGCTATGGACCAAATCGATTGAATGAGAAACAGAAAAAAAAAAATCGATATTTCCTTGTGCACAAGACGAACAAATATTTAATACTTCCCCTGCAAGACCCTGATTTTCTAATTTAATAAATGCACTGATTATTTCTTCTTCTATGTATAAGCTCAGTATGCATCACAACCGAGTGTAATGCAACTTTTGACTTTACTAGAAATCTATCTTTTCCTTGCAATATATGCACGATGGCTCATCTGATTGTTAGTATATCGCCACACAAAGCATTTTCATCCCTCACTCTCAACAGTCATTGTTACTATGTCTCACCACTAATCAATATCAACCTCTAGCAGCTAACAATGTCCTTCACAATAAGAAAATATTTCCCCAATCCAATGCATCAAGCTAAATCGATCTGAAGAATCTCTAGCAAAATTATATAGTAGTAGTTTGGATTTCATATTTATGCATATTCTATTTAGGATCCATAATGCATAAAACACAAATACTGTACAATTGACTGTTTCGATTAACATGTTCAGATACTTTTACTTAGCGGCATTTCGTCCCTCTGAACGTTCTAACTTCAAATCCCGCCACGGTTGACTTACCCTTTTAACTTTTCCTGGTCGATAAATTTAGCACCTGTGGAGCACTGGGATCAACGTAACTAACTCAGCTCCTTCCCCGAAACCGCTGGCCTAGTGCAAAAATCTGAAACCCATGTTTTCTTAAACCGAATACAATTCTTATTAGTTTTTCTAATTTTCTTATACATGTCTTTCGCATTTCATTTATAGTTCCAACGGAATTCATTTTCTTAAAAATTTACTGTTGTATATTACTTTCAATTTTCCTTGTAAATATATTGAATATTTTAAAATATATTGAAAAATATTGAAAACAGAATAATTTCAATGTTCAGGCCTCAGATCTAGGAGTAGAAACTTTGATATTTCCAGCTTGACGCTTGTCGGCAGGATATAATCTGATAAATATCACATTATATTTTAATGTAATTTGTACACTAATTCTCAAATTACCGCGCCATATAAAACGCCTATACATATCATATTATAATAAATAAATAAATAAAATGCATTTTATGGTGTGAAAGTATGAAAGGGCTTAAAATATTAATAAGTAACTATCTAAAAAGACTCTCAGGGCTTGAAATATGAGCAAGAAAATGTCTAAAAAGACATCTAGTTCGGTTTATTAAATGTAACAGTTTGAGGTCGTTAGAATTACTTGCTAACTTCTATCTTTTTCGCCGTACTTATTTTTCTCGTTGAATCGATATATTACAGTTTGTGAAGTCACAAGAGATTGTAATGGATATCAATCTCCAATTTAGAAAATGTCATAGTATTTCAAATGTGCAAAACGTAAATATCAATGGGAAAATACATACAATCATCATGTTAAGAATATAGTTTCTCGTTTCCAGGAAAAGAACACAAACTAGTTTCGAAGCCACGGTTGGTGTTGATTTGTCTGTGGGGACAAATACAGTAATAAATAAAATATAATGAAAATATAAGAATAATAATCATTTCTACTGGAGGCACATGGTCTCAAATTGATTGGGAAGGGAACTAGTCGATTATATCAACTCCAGTGTTTCACTGATACATGATTTAGCGACCCCGAAGGATGAATGCAAAGTCGACCTCGGCGGAATTTGAATTGAGAACGTATCGGTGGACGGAATACCGATAAATATTACGTCCAGCATGCTAACGATTCTGCCATCTCACCACCCTAAGGTGGAGATAATTATTTCAAATTTTTGCCACAAGGGTAAAAAAACAAATCGCTAGTTCTCTGCTAAATTCTACAGCTTCTACTCTAATCGCCCGTTTCAGGGCCCCCCCACCACCATCGGTTGCTGACTGCACCCGTCAACTTGCGATGGACTAACTTGCTAAGCCGTTCTCTGAAAGCTTGAT
>NC_068989.1:76596774-76598627 GCF_001194135.2 Octopus bimaculoides
CAATAGTAGAAAACACTTGCCAAAGGTACCGCGCAGTGAGATTGAATTCGGAAACATGTGATTAGGAAGCGAACTGTATACCACACACCCACACCTGTACCCTCACCCTAGACACACACACACACACACACACACACACACACACACATATTATGCACAATACCTGACATACATTGTTCTGATTCATAATGACACGTCTATATATGTATCTATTTCCGACAGTTCTAAAATAATGCAAGAAATCTCTTGAAGCACTACTGTAGATACTTTTTCATAGCTTCCTGGCATGTGGAAAACTTCCGAAAATGTCAAATGGGGGTTTTATGTGCCCTATCCATAAAGGCGGAAACAGAGAAAAATGTAAAAAATTACAGGCCTATCTTTCTGGCTCCACATGTCGTAAGGTCATGCAAAGCATTGTCAGAATGAGACTGAACACGTTTCTCGAAGAGAATAGCTCGCTTACAAACACACAACATGGTTTCCACCCGAGGAGGGGCTGCCTTGCAGAGCTACTACAATATCACTGGGTGCTGAAACAATAGTTCAACTATTCAAATGTGGATGTGATATATCTCGACTTTGCCAAGGCCTTTGACAAAGTTGCTCAGAGGATGATACCAAGGTCACGTATTACATAATACATGACCTTAGTATCACTGGAAAACTGGGAAGTCAGACAGTCGCAGTCAATGGTGCTCTCTCTGCAGGGGACACCAATCTGCATCGGAGTTCCTCAAGGAACTGTATTGGGATCACAACTGTTTCTGGTGGCTCTCCCAGACATGCATTTCATTTCTGATATATTTCAAGCACTCCACTATCAGGCCACAAACAGACTGCAATCGGAATACATAGGACCAATTGGTAGTGCACTCCCAGAGTTTGAATCAATGACTGACCTGGGAATCCTCTTGAATAATGCTGCAATATTCCGTGTACATATTACCAAGATGGCAACGTTGTGGGAACTGCTCGATGGATTCTTATATCATTCAGAACCAGAAATGAGGATATCTTGCTACTGCTATGGAGAACTTTTGCTTTCAGTTGTTTGGATTACTGCTCCTAACTGTGGTCGCCGTGGAGTTCCAAACTGGTTGCGGAACTTGAGGCAATCCAGTGCCATTATACAAAGAAGAATGATTGAGGGAAACAGATGAGTTACTGGGAAAGGCTAAAAGAATTGAAACTCTACAGCCTGGAGAGAATGCGAGAAAGATATGCAGTGATATACAGTTAAAAGATCAATTTATAGTTCTGCAAATTATATTGCCAACACGATCATACTGAAGTGTTGCAGACAATTACGTAAGTGGTGACAACGTAATCGGTCTATGATTAATCTTTATATTTTGTATGTTTGCATTTGTCTTGCTTAAACGTAAATGTCGACCTGATTGCTATAATTTAACCTGTAATCATTTTGAAAATATTGGTTTACCCGGATATACATAGATTAATTGAACAGGGTGCGGTGATGCAATGTAGTTTCATAGTTTACAGAATCATTTGGGGGACATAACTTTCGCAAGCCAGGAGGAGGTCGAAATTGACATTTCAGAATTCTTCGCTTTCAAACCAAAAGAGTTTTACATTGGAGGGATTAAAAAGCTTGTAAATAGATAGAAGGAAGTCATAGATAATCAGGGAAAGTACATTGATTTATTTATTTATTTATTTATGTGTTTCAGCCAAGTGGCTGCGGTCATGCTGGTGCACCACCGTGATGATTAAATTTAAATTAAATATAACATTTGATCACTTTATTCAAAATCCGGACCGAACTTATGGGATGACCTTATATGTATATATATGTATATATATATATATATATATATATATATAAACAT
>NC_068989.1:76598807-76609336 GCF_001194135.2 Octopus bimaculoides
TATATATATATATATATATATATATATAAACATAATTAAGGGATCAGCAAATATTTGCTTCACCATATACCGAAGTTCAGAAATAGCAGCTAAAAAAGCTGCGTATACTAACAGGGAGTGAATAATTATTACAAATTAAAAGGGTAAAGGATTATCAATTTATTAATTAATAAATCAATTAACAATTAATAATTTTTACCAAGTTAGTTTTTCATTGTTTTTTTCTTCTTGTTTTTGCCTTTGTGAGTTACAAGTGATGCTATCTGTGGGATTCTCAGCTTTTTTAGCTGCTATTTCTGAACTTCGGTATATGGTGAAGCAAATATTTGCTGATCCCTTAATTATGTTTATAAATATATATGAGCTTTTAAATAAGTTCTCCACCAATAATGGTGCTTTCATACCGATGGGCTTGGAAAAAATTATTAATTGTTAATTGATTTATTAATTAATAAATTGATAATCCTTTACCCTTTTAATTTGTAATATATATATATATATATATAGATATGTACGTACGTATGTGCGTGTGGCGTGTGTATATGTTCTTGTGTGTATGTATGTGTATATATATATGTTTGGAAATATACGTGTGTGTATATAGTGTACATATGTATGTATGTATGTATCAGGTACGTGTCGTGGGTAATTACTCAGGGTAGGCAGTTGGTGACGTTTATGTAGTAAAACACAAAAAATTACGCGAAACGCAGGCGTGCGACTGAGTTGGAGGCAGATTTACTTCTGCCTTTATAGCGCATAAATAAAGCATTGTTGTAAGAATATACACAGCACGTGTACTACAGCAGTACTATGAATAGCTTTAATACTGAGATTGAAGGGCAGGTGCGAATTATACCTACATAATCCACAAAAAAAAACTCTCACATATTTTGCATTTTATGTATAATAATCAGATTAACGTACATAATTTTATTGAATTATGTGCATATTTTGCCATAAAAGGAAAATGTAACTATCGATCTATTTTATTCAGGGTAGGCATTGCCTACCTTGCTTACCCAGGTGGCATGTGCCTGGTATGTATGTATGTATGTATGTATGTATGTATGTATGTATATATGTATGCATGTATTTATCTATCTATCTCTCTATATACATGTATATACATACATAGACGTATGCAAATGCAAATATATACGCACTCAGTCCATATATAATATTATGCAAATGAGATGCAATTCAATGTTGTATAGTTTCAATAAGTAACCTTGCGCATATCTATGTCAATACATTGAAAGGTAGTTGTAAACCCGATCTATTCAGCTGTCAAAAGAAATATACCAATCTATTCAGTCGAAGTTAAAACCTTTCATCCAATACCAACATGAATAGTATTTAGATAAGTATGATGTGAGGTTACAGCAAGAAGTCAAATAGTTACGGGACTGTCTGCATGTTTATTTATTGTATGCGTTAGTCTACATTATACAAAGCCGTCCTTTTAGTTTTACTGGGTGATATGATCGCTACTTCGAGTACGGCGAGCAACTATGTAGAGACTCACTCATTATCGATTCAAATTTATGTAGAAGTATATGTATATACGTATACATCGCTTCCGTTTGTTATAGTTACTCACAAAGCATTTGGTCGACTTAAATATGCTGCGAAGTGCCGCTGAACCTGTAAACATCTCTCTACGAAGCAAACTTTTTAAAGACTAATCAAGACTGCACCCAGAGCCATGACTGAGCCTTCTTTTCTTAAATGCTTTTTGTGCAAAGTACTTTTAAAAATCTCATTAAACAGAACATCTTCTGTACTAAATAGTAGAAATATATGTCGGTCACATTTTGTTTGTTTCTTTTTCTTCTTAGCGGTATCAAGCAGCTGTCTATAGTCTGCCATTGGGATTACTCACAAAATATATCCAGCTGCTAGAAAGCATACCGTTGAAACAGTAAATTCTATCCCTAAGCTTAGAGAGTCCTTTTTAAATATATATTTTTAGCTCCATTTATCTTCAAAATATTACTAATCTCCATATGTAAGAATTTGTAGTAATAAAGCAAGGTTATTCCCTTGAGGCTTTCTGATGAAAGTTTCTCTATAAATGTTGAGATAATGAATGAAAAAGTGAATGTGTGATAATGCTGTAGAGGTGTTCAGAGAGACAAAAAAAAAATGGTTATTTAAAAGCTGCAATGGTATAAATTACAATGGGAACTCGAAATTAATGAGCACAAAAAGAACAAAAAACAAAAAGCAAACAAAGAAATCAGTTATAAAACTAACTTCAGAGAAGGAATTGAAACTATTAAGACAGCGGATGATTGCTTACATCAGCAAACACAATAGCAAAAATTATACGAAGCGTATCACAAAATCGAATGGTCTTCTTAATAGATATTTTGATATTGTTTTCTTTTGGTTAGGCACGGTGCCAATGTTGGAGGTATATCAAAGACAGATATACAATTGAAACAAAAGCCATGATCCTGTACTTTGATATTAGTTCTAACTGACTGTGTTTATGTTTTTTCTTTTTTATTATATTAACATTAAAACTAAACATTACTGTTGGAATGTTTTACAACCAATAACGTAGCTGTTATATAGGTAACATCCGGTAACATAACATAAAGTAAGAATTTTTAAGAGCTTTTGTCATCTTTTCGCGAATTGTATCATTTCATCTATTCAAGCGGTTTTCGATTGTCTGTTGAAGTTATTTTGTTTCTTATCAAAGAGGCCACTAAAGTCTTTTGTAAAATATACGAACTTCATGGCATATCGATTTAATTCTAATGTTAATTACAAATGGCTTATTGAGTAAAAACCAAATTGGCGGAATCGTTGGAGCGTCGGACAGATTTGCTTGTGTGGCACTCGGTCTCCATGTCATGTCTCGCCGAATTCACATACCAACAAGGTCAACTTTGTCTTTCGTGCTGTGTGAGTTGATAACTAGAGCACCAATCCTTTACTATAAAAAGTCCTGTCACGTGCTTCTTTTTCTATCTTTCCCTGGATTATACCTACATTTCAAAGCTCCAGAGTTGTCTCACTGTGTCCTGCTGATGTGGCCTCATAAATTGCGTTGAGGGTACGCGCGTGTAATTGTTCAAGCACTCAGATGTTAATTTCACAAATTCCAATTCACTTGGACGAATAACTGAGTATCTATTGTCGATATAAACGGTGAGTCTGCAGTCATCTATTATCGAAGTTATAAATTAAAAACAAGACCTTTTCAGTAACCTAAAATATAGCTGGAAGCCATTATCTCTTTTTACTCTTACTCTTTTACTTGTTTCAGTCATTTGACTGTGACCATGCTGGAACACCGCCTTTAGTCGAAGAAATCGACTCTAGGACTTATTCTTTGTAAACCTTGTACTTATTCTATTGGTCTCTTTTGCCGAACCACTAAGTTACGGGGACGTAAACACACCGGCATCGGTTGTCAGGCGATGTTGGGGGACAAACACAGACACGCAAATACAGACAGACAGCCACACACACACACACACACACACACACACACACACACACACACACATATATATATATATATATACGACGGGCTTCTATCAGCTTCCGTCTACCAAATCCACTCACAAGGCTTTGGTCGCCCCGAGGCTATAGTGGAAGACACTTGCCCAAGGTGCCACGCAGCGGGACTGAATCCAGAACCATGTGGTTGGTAAGCGAGCTACTTACCACACAGCCACTCGTGCGCCTATAATTAGCCTGAGTAGCATTATCTGTTAAAAATGCTACTCAAATCTCAACTATACAAAGTGTATTAGCTCTAAATGTATAACGAACATAAGGAAAAGGGAATGACAAAACAAACATTATTGCAGATTATTGCTAATTTGAAAGAGGAGGTTGGTGCAATCAGCTTCTTCATCGACCTATTCCTGATATCTATCGAAATGTCGAAGAAGTAACAAGCGGTGACATATAAGCTGAAATATTATAAGGCAAAAAGTGAAGTGAATAGAAATACAACAGGTGGGATCATTGACAATATACACACAGAGAAATATATGCACACAGAAACAACCACACATATAAGAAAGGAGAAAGAGAGATCAATATTTTGTTGTTGAGCCATGCTTGATCAACAATGTGAGACGTAGTTTTGAACAATGTATAAAGAGTTCCAGAAATATGTGTATTTAAGAATTTAGAATATTCGAGAGTAGTAGGTGTGGTCGAATCGTTGATGAAAACATAATAAGTTATCGAGCTGAGACAAGTAACAGGTTTCGATTTCAAGTTTCAGGTCCCTTCGTTCTCCTGGCATTGCATTGTTATACGGCTTTCAACAGTAACCAGCTGTCAATCTCATTTTTAAATCTAGACTTTTCTGGTCTGTGATAAGTTACTCAAACTTAATGATTCTCCTCTAAGCAGAAGTTGAGCGCGAGATAAATAAAATAAGTCAGTTATGGTGTATTGATTTAGTGTTGAAATCATTTCTCTTCTGTTAATGATTTTGTTATAAAAGAGTTCAGTGTGTGAAAATCGGAGGCATGGAGTTGAATATCGATCATAATAATGGTGTCAGCGTGTTAAGTTGAAGGAGATCTGGAAGTGAAATTATGTGTGTGTGTGTGCGTGTGTGTGCGTGTGTATGGGCGTGTGTGAGTATAAAGTGAAGGTGCGTGGCTTAATGATTGCGGCACTCAGCTCACGATTGTAAGGTCGTGAGTTCAATTCCCGGCGACGCGTTGTGTCCTTGAGCAAGGCACTTTATTTCATGTTGCTCCAGTCCACTCACCTGGCAAAAATGAGTAGTACTTGTATTTCAAGGGGCCAGCCTTGTCACATTCTGTGTCACGCCGAATCGCCTTGAGAAATACATTAAGGGTACACGTGTCTGAGGTGTGCTCAGCCTCTCGCACGTTACTTTCAGGAGCAAACTGTTCCGTTGATCGTATCAGCTGGGACCCTCGTCGTCGTTACCGACGGAGTGCTCCCCCTTATATATAAGAGAGAGATAGAGAGAGAGAGAGATGGAGGGAGGAGAGAAAGACAATGAATCAACTAAACAAATAAACCATTTGGCTTAGATATACGAAATATATATACATAAAGAGTAAATTATAATCCAAATAATAAGACAAAGAAATTCTTTAACACAGCTTTAATGATTCGTTACAATTGTTTCTGTACCAATTCTGCTTGCAAAGCCAGTTTATGCAAAAATTCGAGGTGAAAATTTACGTAATGTTTGCGGATTTAGATGCTAGACTGACGCTAGACTGACGCTTTCACTTTGTGCATTTTCCAGACATTGCTCTTTTGGCTTATGTCAGGAGGAAACAAAAAAGGAAACAAAAGGTAAATATAACGTGTTTTTCTTCATTTTAGAACACAAAAGGCGGATTCCCTTTCAATTTCTGCTTTCGAAATCCACTCACAAGGCTCTATTAGAAGACACTTGCCTAAGATGCCATGCAATGGGACAACCCGAAACCATGCGGTTGGGAAGCAAGTTTCTTACCACACAACTATTGGCTTGTAGCTATTTTGTTGGGTGTAATTGCTCGGCACAAAAAGTACAAATCGTGTTGTCACTATAAAACTGTAATGATGTGCTATCGTACATGGTTTTAGAAAATACAGTAACTGGTGTTGTCGTTTGACCCTTGGTTAGCACTGAATAATTAAACATTTAAACGAGAAAATTTCCCCCATGATTATCCACTCATGGCCACCATCTGTTTTACCAAATATCCGGAACTATAATATCCAGGGCGTCTTTTCTATTAAGACAATAAGACGTATTTGGGTGAAAGGAATTTTGATTGTTATTTCTTGCAGTCCGAGCGACGACAATAAGGTTCCTTCGGTCTAAAAATACCGAAAACATTGTGGCTGTTTTTAGCTATACTATAGAAACGCTAACTACTGTTAATGTGTTAACATAAACTTCAAAAAGTCTGTATCTGCTTTTCGTTTTCTCTGTACTTAGCAATTTCGTTCTGGATAGGTGTGAAAATAAACAATGCTTGTCTTCAAGACAATCCTTATTCTCAGTTTGTATCTACAGGTAAGTTTACGCTGTTATTTATTTAGCTTTTGTAGTGACATGAGAAGTACACACTCATTTACTTGTGCAGATGTACAGATGTGCAACGAATCGCACGTGCCAGCCTAGAGGATATTATGTATATTCTAATGAAAGGGCCTTGTTTACGCGTCCGAAATCGGATATTTATTGTATTAGAAAATAAATTGTAGACAAACCCATGAGTACACCTACCCACATACTTACACACCGACCTAACATCTACCTAGCTAGGAGTGTGTCTCCTTCCCATTTCTCCCTCCCTCCCTACCTACCTGCATACATACATACATACATACATACATACATACATACATACATACATACATACATACATACATACATACATACATACATACATAAAGGCGGCGAGCTGGCAGAAACGTTAGCACGCCGGGCGAAATACTTAGCGGTATTTCGTCTGCCGCTACGTTCTGAGTTCAAATTCCGCCGAGGTCAACTTTGCCTTTCATCCTTTCGGGGTCGATTAAATAAGTACCAGTTAGGCACTGGGGTCGATATAATCGACTTAATCCGTTTGTCTGTCCTTGTTTGTCTGTCCTTGTTTGTCCCCTCTATATTTAGCCCCTTGTGGGCAGTAAATAAATAACATACATACATACACATAAATTCAGACATGTGCATAATAGCTCTTATTTTAGTTTCGATGATAAACATTGCTTCATCACCTGAGTATTCGATTCTTCAAATGAAAGTGCAATCGGCTGCTAAGTATATCTCAGGTACGTGTACACTAAACGCCAAATCAGCGTGTATTTTGTGTCACGATTTGACATTAGAACTATACGTACACTTCACAGACAAGTTTCTGTACAGTTTCTGTTTAGCCAATTTCGTTCACAAGGTTTGGGTTGAACGGAGGCGAGAGACTATACAAAAAAATTACAATTCACGTCACGCAGTAGATTCGATCTCTGGAACTGGTGATTGCGACTTATCTCCATCCATCCATCCATCCATCCATATATACATACATACATAGATACATACGTAATTACCAGTGAATAAAAATGTCTGCTTTATCTTAAACTGTTTTTATTATTTAGTATCAGCACCTACAAGTATATATCACTTACAATATATACATCTTATTCTCTAAGCACTTAATTTCTTTCGCACCTTATTACGTCGGCATTTTCAATCGCACAATTTCAAAAGCCGTAACGCCCATGATATTGGTGTCGGATCTTTGAATTCAAGAGGTTATCCATTAATCTTTTCAGAAATCTGCTCCTCCTCAAAGAGATTCGGTGCATTCGATGTTTATTTTACTTAATTTTCTGCGTAGGCATATCCACAAACTCCTTGCCCTTCTATATCATCTCGTATACAACCTCACACATACGCACGTGCGCAACATGAGCAATGATTACCGTTACAAGGGATCCTAAATTTGATTTCTAGCTGCTAGCAATAGCAGCCAAATATTTCTCAAACCACACAAAGCGGGAAAAGGCATATTTGATAACATACAACTAGATATACCAAATAAATAAACAAATAAGAAATAAAAAAAAATAACCAAAACAGGATTGGCAACGCCAGAATTATCTTGACTTAGAATTAAAAAACAAAAATAACAACTGATGACATTTGACCATAAAACCAAATATTTTAACGGACTTTCTTCAATTACTTCTTAACAATTTTGTTTATGATTGTAATTGATTTCGTTATATTCTCATTACGTCCGGGTAAATTACACATCTATGGAAAAGAAAATGTTTCCAATCCATTTTGTATCAGCTTAACCGTTTCCCCTTCTTATTGAGAACCTCAACAAAATGAAAGTCGTTGCGAGGGACCTCGAGAAAATGTTGAACCTCCGACCTGAGTTGGTTGTCTGGGGACTCCATCAATCCTACATCTCTTGTATTTAAAGTTTCTTAGATCTCACCGACATTTTCTGTCAATAAAATATTACCAACGCTTCCTTTTCTTCTACCTTCATATCTAGTAAAAGGCGTAACCAGTACATTATCATGACATTCCATATAAGATAAACATTGTCCCTAAAAAGAGAACCGTCAGAAATTGAACTCTTCAGTTCAATTACACCAACCTAGAAAGACAAATAAATTCTTTCCATAATGGAAAGACGTAGTATTTGAAAATATCAAGGAATGCTTCTTGCACTACATCCTACTTACGTATAAAGTATGCAGCAGGAATGACTGTAGAATAAGTAGCTTGCTTGCCAAACACATAGTTCCGGGTTTAGGCGCAGAAGTGGCTGCGTTGCAAGTAGCTTGTTTACCAACCACATGGTTCCGGGTTCATTGTGTATGTATGTATGTATGTGTGTGTATGTATTTGTGTCTGTGTCTCTCCTCCCAACATCACTTGATAACTGATGCTGGTGTGTTTACGTCCCCTTAACCTAGCGGTTCGGCAATAAAGCCCGATAGAATACGTACTCGGCTTACAAAGAATAAGTCGTAGTGTCGATTTATTCGACTAAAAGCGGTGCTCCAGCATGGTCACAGTCAAATGACTGAAACAAGTAAAAGAGTAGTGAATATTTGAACCTCCCTCATAAACATCGCCTATTCAGCATTCTTAGGATAAGCTTTCTGTTTGTATCACTCCATGGTTTAAATGTACGCATTTTCAAATTTTACACAAAGGCCCAGTGTTACATATCGGTGTACTTTTAACATATGCGGAAGAGCAATGTTGACGAAAAGGAAAGAATAAAGGATTATTTATCAATGACCGTCTTGGAGCGTGCTATAATAAATGGCTTCAATGATACACTGTTTTAACATTATACTCTTTTCAAGGCTGGCTTCAATTAATGAGTCTCTTCTGTATTCATGTACTTATGTGAGTATGAAAATATGCGAGTATGAAAATATGCGTGTTTTTATGTATTCAAAGATACATATACGTATACATACATACATACATACATACATACATACATAGATACATACATACATACATACATACAAACATATATACATACAGACATATATACATACATATATACATATATATTTATATATATATATACACACAAACATATTAGAAAGAATGCCCTGTCGCATTTCAAGATGGGGAAAAAGAAACAAATGCGTCATTCATCTTAATTGATGTAATTGATGAAGATAATATTTTCTGCCACTATTTATTGCAGAACCCCATCTACTTGGCTGTTTGTTGATACCCCGGGCGTAAAATTCTTTATGTTTCAAAATAAAGAAGACGCGTGATATCATTTTTAACTCCACCACAATCAATTAACTGTTTTTTTCATCTAATTAATGTTGCAATGATCTGAAAAGATGATATTCAGATGGATCCAGGCCAAGAAAGCAAGGATAATGAGACAAACTTTCCATATTTTGTGTCATAATATTTTTCTGAATGACTTAGGCGTGGATTCGCATTATCCTGTATGGGAAACTTGTTGAGCAATGATTGGCGCCTTCTCTGCAAAATTTGGTGCAATGCTTGCAATTCGCGACAGTACCTCTTCGCATTAACTGTTTTGCTTTGTTTAAACCCTCATGAAAGATGACACCCTTCAAACCCCGCCAGCCACAGAACATAACATTTTGTGGGTGTACTCTTGGTTGGGAATGGATTATAAACTTTCATCGGGTCCTAACCATTGTCGTTTTATAGATACGATTTATAGAGAACACACTTTCCATCACATGGCGATTTTATCCAGGGAAATTTCGGTAGTAAGCTTACACTTCAATAACGAACAGAAAGCAACTCTTCGATTAAACAGAGAAGCACTCAGATGATGAAGGATCATCGAGCAAGTTTAGAAACTTTTTCTAGTGCTTGAAGGTGTTTTTAGATCGTGGTTTCACTTGAAGTGAACTGCTTTATGCGTAGCTTGCTTTGAATTTTCGTCAACTACGGTTTCTGATGGACAATATTGACTGAAGTTTGTCGCTGATATCGAGAAGAATCTACCAGGTAAAATTTCTCGTGCGAAATGGGTAAAACGATCGTTGGGATGGCCAGGCATTTAAAACATTATTTTTATAGACAGAAAGAATATTTCTTGCTGCTTCCATCGCTGAAGAGACCCATTTGAATTCATACGGCATGCAGTGGCTGATATGGATTTGATCTTAACTCATTTAAAAGGATAAAATCGATACGAATTTAATCCATAAAGTGTAAGGTAATCTGCAGAGAAAGAGAAAGAAAAAACATTGAAATGTAAATAGTTAATGCTTATTTCACAGTAAGTATCGGAAAAAGTACCGCAAAGTGATCAGGTAAAAGATGAGACAGAGCTGCCTTTCCAACCTAATACATTTATGTGTGTATCTAGGTATACATTTTTGTATGCATGTATTGTATGTGAGCCCGGGAATAAGTGTGCGTCAATTTGTGTATGTATGTATGTATGTATGTATGTATGTTCGTATGTATGCATGTATCTATCTATCTATCTATCTATCTATCTATCTATCTAAAAAAAATCAAAAAA
>NC_068989.1:76610606-76614371 GCF_001194135.2 Octopus bimaculoides
TAGTGGTGGTATCAGTGGTGAGGACAGTGGTTTTGTTAGCAAGGACATTTGTGTCCTTGTTGTTGTTGTTGTTATTGTTGTTGTTGTTGTTGTTGTTATTGTTGTTGTTGTTTTCATTGGTGACGGTGGCAGGCAAGACTGCTGTAGCAGCAGAGTTTTTACACGTGATGGTGGTAGTGATGGTGGTTGAGGCAGCAGCAGTAGATTCAGAATCGTTGCTCTTCTCCACCACCTGTCTGCGTTCATGTGGAACGGCATTAAGCTCTTTCGCCTCTGGCATTAGAGGCGGGAAATCGGACTTGTTGTATACCATAGCCATATTTGCTTTACAGCATATGGCTAGGATCGAGAAAGATGTTTTTGAATTTTTGGAAATAAGGCTCTAAATAGAGCTATTTCCGATTTGAAAAATATAAGTTCACAAAGTATTTTGTGTTATACACAACGTATACAAAATTTAAAAACAAAATAGGTCCTTTAAGAGGTGAAAAATGCAACTTACATGGGAGTCGATGTGTCTACCCTCCGTCCATGACGAGATTAGATAGATAGATATGTAAATAGATAGACCGATAGATGAGTAGATAGATAGATAGATAGATAGATAGATAGATAGATAGGTAGATAGATAGATGGTTAAATAGATAAATAAAGAGATAGTTAGGCAGCTATTTTATATGTTGATTAATTTATTGTAGCTTCTGTATGATTGTGAATATCTCTTATCGAACCCCTGAAGACTCACGCACATTTCCACACACTACATAACCCCATCCAAACAAACAGATACACACACACACGTTAGTGGTTTCGACAACAGATATTCTAAATCATACATAAACTACAAGAAATTAACTATAATAATATCTATCTATCTATCTATCTATCTATCTATCTATCTATCTATCTATCTATCTATCTATCTATCTGTCTGTCTGTCTGTCTGTCTGTCTGTCTGTCTATATACCTATCTAGTTATCCGTACATACATGCATACATACATAAATACATACATAGCTATGTACTTTAACTAATACAGTTTGATAATTGATGATGAGCATAAACATACTAGTAGGCAATATGAAGCGTGATACAAATAACCAATAATTAATAAAAAAAAAAAATTGCAGTAAATATTTAATATTGCTAGTGAGTGAAGGCGTTGAATGTTAGTCTATGGGAAGTAACTCCTAGCATACATGTATATAAGGAAACAAGAGTTTTTTCCCCTTGGATATAATATTACTGCAGCAAAATCTAAGTTGTCTCCTATGTATATCTATTTTTTTGTTGTTTTTGTTTATTCTTTTACTTGTTTCAGACATTTAAAGGGTCTTCGTTGAAGAAATCAACCCCAGTACCTATTTTTGTTAGCCTAGTACTTATTCTATCGTACATTCTTACCGAACCGCTAAGTTACGGGGACATAAACACACTAGTATCTGTTGTCAAGCGATGGCGCGGGGATGGCGTACAAACACAGATGCACACACACACACTCACACACACACACACATGCATATATACCAGGCTTCTTTGAGTTTCCGTCTACCAAACCCACTCACAAGGTTTTGGTCGAAGAAGATATGGTAAAAGACTACGGTTCTATGTGCTGTGCAGTGGGAATGAACTCGGAATTATGTGGTTGGGGAGCAAGATTCTTACCACACAGCAACAGCAGCTTATATTAAAATGTTTAACGTTGAAAGTGAACGAATGCGCATATTTTTGTCAGAAAATATACCAAACCATATATTGTTGCTGGGAACGATCGCTAAATTAGCAGAATAATTTAACGTCTAATTAAGGGTGTACAACAAAGTAATCGTCGATCGTTATTACACTTGGAACGTAAAGGAGGCTTGGCTAATTATATATTACTCGCGGGACGCGTGAATATTTCACGGAATAAGTGGTTGACTTATTGGGTTATTTCTGAAAACTTTTTCCAAAAAGTCTGAAAGCATAGCCTGTGTTGTGTACGGAAATATAGTCGCTCACCTGCTAATCATTGAAAAGTGAAGCGAAGTAAAATACGACGATCGCTTAATGTAGTTTATATATACTTAATGCACAATTGTATACACTTAATTCGCAGTACTCTCCCTCTTCGCCTTATCCTCTTTTTCTCTCTCCTTTTTCTTTCAGAGTGCTTGGGTGTCAATCTGAGGGCAGTGCAATCTGGAGACATGTACCGAAAGTGATAAAAATCACACATCCAATCAAAATCATGGCGTTTGGAGTGATCACTAGTGATGGCGAAGGTATGCCACCATTTCTCTTTACACAGGGCCTCACATTCAAGAAGGAAGCCTACATCAAGTGCCTGATGGAGGTTGTACTGTCCTGGGTCAAGAGTGTGGCTGATGGTAGACTCTGGTTGCAGGACTCTGCACCATGCCACACAAGACAATTTCTGTCAGACGATTTCTGCGACCACATTACCCGTAACATCTGCCCACCCAACTCCCCAGACGGTAACCCCCTTGGCTATTATGTGTGGAGTGCAGTTGAGCAAGAGACCTACAAAACTTCTTGTAACACCAAAGACGAACTGAAGGCAAGGAGTATGATAGTATTCACCAACTTAAACAATGAGAACGTCCAGAAGAGTAGCAGGAGGTTCCGAAGTTGTCTGGAGGCCGTGGTTGAAGCCAAATGGCAATTTTATTGAATAAATTCACTCTTTAGTATTCCAAGATATTTTTATGTGATTTTGGTAAATATATCTGTTAAAATGAGATGTCAGTGTTATTTTCATTTTTGCGTAATTTAGACGACAGTCCATTCACCGCACCCTCTATCTATCTATCTATCTATCTATCTATCTATCTATCTATCTATCTATCTATCTATCTATCTATCTATCTATCTATATGTAAAACCAAGAAAGAGAGAACAAATTTCAAATGTCAGTGTTCATATTCAATCAATATATTTCAAAGCGTCGGAATACTCCACAGCACACATAGGTGCATTCATATACACAAGTTATAATATAAAAATTCATAAATATATAAATACACAAATGTTCTTGCTAGGTTGTATGTCCGTATTAAAATCAATCTGGATATTAAAATATGAGGATGCTGAATGTATAGCAGTGATCCAAATAGATGTGCATGTTGGTATAAAATGATTTTAAAAAGAATCTTCAGCAGGTGCTGTATAAGGGGAAAATTATCCCATTGATTTCTTCATTGGATTAGAAAAACAGCCGACAACTGATGAAGAGTCGTTTTTTTATGTGCTGATCAATCTGATCCCCTAGAGTGATGCGTATTAAATTTCCAGCTACTACGATGGGTTCAGAAGTGACGATTAAAGAAGCTCATGTCATGCAAACATCCATCTTTTCACAGTCTTAGAATTAATGCAGTTGAATACGTACAAACATGCTTATATATGTTTACATATATGACGTAATATGTATATATACATACATACACATACACACACACATGCATACACACACATGCATACACACACACATGCATACACACACACACACACGCACACATACACACACACACATTTATATATATACTTTTTTACTCTTTTACTTGTTTCAGTCATTTGACTGTGGTCATGCAGGAGCACCGCCTTTAGTCGGGAAAATCGACCCCAGGACATATTCTTTGTAATCCTAGTACTTAGTGTATTGGTCTCTTTTGCAGAACTGCGAAGTTACGGGGACGTAAACACACTAGCATCGGTTGACAAGCGACATCGGGGAGACAAACACGGACACACAAACGTACACAC
>NC_068989.1:76614414-76615549 GCF_001194135.2 Octopus bimaculoides
TATATATATATATGTATGTATATATACATATATACGATGAGCTTCTTTCAGTTTCTGTCTACCAAATCCACTCACAAGACTTTGGTCGGCCCGGGGCTATAGTAGAAGACACTTGCCCACAGTGCCACGCAGTGGGACTGAACCCAGAACCATGTGGTATATATACATAAACGCACACACACACACACACACACACACACTGTACTACGTCTTCGAACTATGTATATTTTGTTCATATTCAGGCCTGCTGCTAAGCTATAGATGCATAGTTCTATCAGCCTTCTCTGACACTTATCTATTGCCTCAACGGTCATCTATGACTTACGATATTATATACAAATCGCTGGTCTGTTAGTAGCTTGCCGTTGATGTTGACGCCACTTGTCCAGCTATTGTTTCTGGTTGCCATTTCTGGACAGGCGGTGAAGAGATATGGAGGGTTGGTATGTCCTTGTTGACACCTTTCCGAATGAGAATTCATACGGTTGGTGATAGTAAAACTATACCTGCGATGTATCTGAAGTTTTCCACTCTGATCACTTTGGTGTATTGCATCTCGACTACTTCATTTTCAGAAATTTCATTACTGCATACATCTCATTGTTATGGAAGGCTTATTTCATACCATCAAAAAATGGCGTACAGAATATCATTGCAAGAGTATATCTGAAATCAATATGTAAACGCGGTGCAGAGAACAGTATAATTTACAGTACACCGAAAAAAAAAAAACGATGGGCTGGACATATAGCACGTTTCACAGATAGCAAGTGGATTCCTGTAATTGACGAGTATTATCCAAAAGATCATAGACCCTCCATGAAAATAAGAACACGAATCAATTAAACGATTTGAGCCAACATGCAATCAAGAAAGAATTGGACGCGCATTGTGTCTAACGGTGTTCTATCAGCATCCGATTTTCTGTTCAATACAGTTGGTCTTTTCCATCAAGAAAGATTTTAAACCTAATACTTATACACTATCATTTACAGCTTTACAAGTTATATAGTTAAAAACGAGTTGTTTCACGTTCTCTGGAATGTTTCTGAATTCCTATGAAGTAAACAACACACACACACACACACACACACACACACACACACACACACACACACACACACACACACACACA
>NC_068989.1:76616310-76618265 GCF_001194135.2 Octopus bimaculoides
CACACACACACACACACACACACACACACACACACGCACGCACACACACACATACACACACACACACGCATACACACACAAACACAAGCACATCCAAGCACAAGTATATATAAATATATATACATAAACCTATACACACACACCCGTTTATACATACAGACGTATACACATAGAGAGAGAGAGAGCGGGAGAGAGAGGGAGGGAGGGAATAATTGTATGTTTCTGTTTTATGTTGTGTGTGTTGAAGAAATGAATATACTCTACATTTACTTCTAGATTTTTTTAAAATTAATTTTAACTCCTCATTAGTAACGATCAATTTTCAAAGACCTTTTATGACTTTCCCTAGTCTTATCTTCTCTCTGTGAAACATCTCTTATTGCCGATTATATGGTAGGCACGAATCATGAAAACGCTTCATTGTCAGTTTCGTATTCATTATCGTTGTTTCCCATTTGTTATCGTAGGACTTTAAGTTTTCTGACTGTTGACATATAACCTGTTACCTCACCAATCACATCTTACAAACTCACACATGACACATCTCGTTTCTTTTCAACCAACACATCTTTCACCATTTATCTTAAAGCCCATCTGTTATGTTGAGGTTGCAGTCTATATTGTACCTATGCTCTTAAGGTGGCCTTTGTATGTGTACAGACTTTACTCTGCCATAATGAATACTGCTTACAATGTCTAGTAAAATTAGAAGACTACTGCAAACTTAAGGGCTTTTATAAAGGGGTAAAACTGTCTACCTATATTATAGGAGGCAGTTGGTGATACATTTTCATTCTTGTAAAACCATTTCTTGAAATAGGTAAATTAAACTTTCTCGTTTACAAACCCTCCTGTCCCATGCAGTATAGTTGATATTTTTGGCTTCTACTGAAATGTATTACCATAAGTGTGGTTGAATTTTGCCACAAACATAAGAGCTTTGTAAATAGCCACCTCACAGATAAAACTTTCAAATTTGCTACAAGCATCGAACCCACCTGAATGCTACATTAACTTTGCGAATCACCACTAAAAAGGTTCAAGTGTGACTGGTTAGACAATGCCGCCTTTATTACACTTTATTCATCCACCCACAGCAGGCATATATTGCTTCAGTCTTCAGGCTCTTCAATTGTTGTACCTGGACACGAATATATCTGGAGCATTCAAAATCCACTAACGTGTGATTAATTTTTCAGGAAGCTATCGACTTAGCATTCTCAAATTTTACCTATGAAAAGTGATGGAAACAATCGAAAAAGATCTCATTCACCATCCTCAGATACTATTACTGTTACTATTTTTGTAGGGTTTGTTACAGGTGCTACAATAAGATATATTTTCATCCACCCATAGATACCGGTAATATTCTTTGCCGGATACAGGGGAAAATATTCGACTCTGTCTAGTACATGGGCACCTAGTCTAAGCACCATTCTCCCACACTATCGTTATTAATACACCCCAATGTTCAGTTATATCAATGATATTCTACCAACTGCACATCAAAAACCTCTTTGATGTCCTATCTAAGAACAATTGTTTCACTATTGCTGATTCCTTTCCTGACAGTCATCTAGGATTCAAAACACAGTAATATTTGTGCAAATATCACCTCAACATCTCACAGCAAATCTGCACTATATCCATGAACAGAGACTTCGAGAACATTTACCAATGGGAATATAAAAATAGTGTCCCCTTCAGCAATGCACTGGCATAATCACCGTGCACATCCAGAAAACAAGAAATTTCTTACTGCAAATCTCATATAAATGTAATAATCCATCCTTCTACTATTACCGTCTCCGATGAAGGGATACATTGGATTTTCCCTGAAACAGTTGTAAGACATTCTACATAAAATATAAATTTACTTATGCCATTCTTCTCTTTATCTCTTTCTTTTTATAGATACATAGATACATACATACATACATATATACATACATACA
>NC_068989.1:76618689-76621189 GCF_001194135.2 Octopus bimaculoides
ATCTATGTGTGGTGGACATTCACGCGGATTTCTATATATGAATGACCAGTTATTCAATACGAAGCACTTCATAAAATCAAATGTACCTGTATATATTTCTGAATCGAAAAATTAACCCATGTCGGATGTTTTTTTTTTTTTTATTTCACTTGGTGATAGCCTTGTCTGAATTACATATTCTTTCTTTCATTTTCGATTGTACATCAAGTAGATGTTACTTATTTGTTGAAATATGTGACCTGGAGGAAGTTAAAATTACGAGTGAATGTTGGAATGTGCCATAAGTGATGGATTGGCAGAATCGTTAGAGCCTTCAGACAAAATGTCTTACAACTTTTTTGTTCTGAATTGAGACGCTAGCGAGGCAAACTTTAACTTCCATCATTTCGAGGTTGGAAAAACGTGAAATACTAGTCAAGTGCAAGGTCTTATTTAATTGACTGACCACTCGCCTTGTATTAGAAAATATTATGCAGTTTCTTCCTAAATAACTGAAAGACTATTGCGGCTTAAAAACTTTCTATATAGAATCACTTATTCCGTTATGAATGTGAGAAACTTTGGCACTTATTTTTGAATGGAAAAAAATGGCCCCACGAGCAGTGTATTTTAAGAAACAGCTTTTGACGTTTGCCCACTTTGCAAATATGTCAAGTCTAGAGAGTAAATAACCCCAGAAATATCACTTCCTTTTGTACAAAAACTTATTTGGAGGTCAGTACGAGGAGAAACCTGTAAAACGTAGAGTTACAATAAGTGTATCAACTTATCTAAAGAAATATGATGTTATGTCTAAAATTAACTGTGTTTAGTAGGCGACTGGAGGTGCAATGGACCAGTGGTTAGGGCAGCGGACTCGCGGTCATAGGATCGCGGTTTCGATTCCCAGACCGGGCGTTGTGAGTGTTTATTGAGCGAAAACACCTAAAGCCCCACGAGGCTCCGGCAGGGGATGGTGGCGAACCCTGCTGTACTCTTTCACCACGACTTTCTCTCACTCTTACTTCCTGTTTCTGTTGTGCCTGTAATTCAAAGGGTCAGCCTTGTCACACTGTGTCACGCTGAATATCCCCGAGAACTACGTTAAGGGTACACGTGTCTGTGGGGTGCTCTGCCACTTTCACGTTAATTTCACGAGTAGGCTGTTGCGTTGATCGGATCAACTGGAACCCTCGACGTCGTAAGCGACGGAGTGCCAACAAGAACACAGTAGGCGACTAAATTCTGGGAGTACAACCTGCTTAACCAGATCCCAGCCCGTTTCATGATTAACCTGCTCTAACTGCTGCTAATACTCACCGACGTACATTGCTTGCCGAAATGAAGTACTACCTCAGTGACACAATGCGCTGCGTATTTCGAGATTCGAACACACGGCCCTAAAGAACATGATCTCAAGAAAGTATATAACCATTAGGACTTACACCGTTATACGAAAGTATCTGAATTCTTGGAATATATTAAATGCCTTGCACTCTAAGAAATTCCTGTATGAATTGACCTGATAGGTTAATCCTCTAAGTAAAAACTAAACCTGATGCAAGCATATTTTACGAAATGAATAAAGGTTATTAAAATTTACAGTAGCATCATAAATACTGGATGTTAGACGGGGCGAAGCCGAATTAGTAAGTGCTGTAAGAAGATAATCTACTAGGTGTTAATAGAGTTGGCAGGTAAAGTTACTTTAGGAGACAAGAAAGCTTTCGACATACATCTATTGGGTTTAGTTACTGTGGAGATCAAAATGCTTGCGTCTTGTAATGACCTCATTATAAATTGTGGTATGTTCAGATGAAAGTAAGAAGGAGATTAAAAAGAGATGAATACACTGCCTCCATGAAACTAATACTCGAAATAATGGACCAGCTTTTCAATTCAGATTTAGAAGACTATTATAAGTTTAAATTGTAAATCACTAAATCATTATGCAAATACATAGACACATTTATGTAGACACAGTCACACGCAAGCATACTGACGTATACATATACATACATATATATGTTACAGTCGCGGGCGCGAGTGTGCGTATGTCTATGTATGTATGTATGTATGTATATATATATATATATATATATATATATATATAAGCATTTTCGAGGCTGGTCGAAAGCTTTATGATTTGACAGTCTTAAGCGGATTCTGACTGCTGTGGCCAATGAAACGCAGTTTATATCGACCAATACATTTTCGGGGATCTACAACATAAATCGTAATGCACATTTGCCGGATATTTGCTTCATCTTTGTCCTGAATTTTTTTTTATCAACATTTGCTCATTCCATTTAAAAACCTGTGCGTTTGTATGCGTCTGTTGGTGTTGGTGTGAGTTTCTTCAATACTTATACAAAGATGCGCTTTTGTTTAATAATAAACTAAGAAAAACAAGTAAGAAAAAAAAACAAACGAATGAACAAACAAAAGTGTTTCTTTGTTTGATTCAATCAAAACGTGTTGTATATTTTGTGTCTGTATTTTTGTTTTGCTTGTACCACGC
>NC_068989.1:76626189-76632140 GCF_001194135.2 Octopus bimaculoides
CAGGTGCTGATTCTAATCCTCTCACCATTTTATTGAATACTTTTGTTACATATCTATGGGTGCTAGTCAGGTATTTCACTAAGAAACTGGACACTGATAGTGTTTTATAATTATATGAAGTTATGAATATATTGGTGAATGCCTCCCCTGTTGAATAGGTCATTCCTACAACGCTATAATTATATATGCTTTTCGCTTCCCTTTAGATTAATTGTGCATTTATATTGCATTGATTGTCTATGCTTCACAAAGCCATTTTCCATTGCTTTCATGAATGAAGATTTCCTCCTTTCATTGTTGCTAGCGAAACTACAAAAACCATCAACACACGAGAGCGAGTGTTAGAACCAACATCTACGATAGTTTGCCAAACAGAAACCACCGCTTCGACCACTGCAAACGAGTCCAGGAATAGTGACGACGGCAACAACAAAAACAATATCAACCAAAGCTAAAATGTATGAATAAATGCATCGAAAGGAACAGGAAGCTGCTGCATCGTCAGGAAATGCAGCAATAGCAACAACAACAACATTGGTAAAGACCTCCAACTAAATAACAACAACAAAAAAGGGCACCACTGTAAACAGAAATAACTTACAACAGTGCCGTCTTCCGACAAAACGCAAACACGCGCATGCGTGCGCACAGACATACACACATACATACATGTTCATGTAGGCGCATGCGCACACGCACGAACATAAATGCATTTTAAGATCCACAACGATCAGAACTTAATTGCAGCTCTTGGTGGTCCAAATCGGATATGCAATCTATGTAGGTATCTTTTCAAAACATTGTCTGGTTTAAAAAGCCACATCGGATGCCATGATGGTTCTAAGGTGTAGGTACAGGTGGAAGTCCAACTCTGCATATGGAGTAGACAACCACCATATATATACGTATTGCTTTGGTCTTCTTCATCCCCATCACTTCCAATCATTTCCGGTTGAGTGGCCACGTCATGTGATGAAAGCAACGTGAAGAATCTGCCAAAAGAGACTTTGCAGTGTAGGTTATGGAGTAAGCTAGAAATGTATGAGACCTGCCCAGACTAAAACTAGGAATTTCGATGAGGGAGGCAACGAGTTATGTAAACAACAATGTACCCGCATCATCACTACCAATACAAGACAATAAGAACAGAAAAAAACCCATGAACACACAATCAACTTTAACAATAATCGCTAGAACAAAATCACTATAACAAATCTAAAGGAATAAAATGAAACAAATGTATATAAAACTCCATTCACTTCGCAGTTCTAATAAAAAACGAAAACCACTACGACGAAGAGGGTGACGACTCCAACAACAGTCTTGCACTCCCACAACAACAGCAACAACAACAACAACAACAACAACAATGATAATAATAATAATAATCTTTTCTATTACAGGCACAAGGCGAATATAAAAATAGACACGACGATGTGACCAGATATGTCCACAGGCTGTTGTGCAGTAAAGCAAACCTCCAGAGAACCGAACAAAAGTATGAACATAAGCCAGAGGGAGTAATAGAAAACGAACGTTACCAAATACTTGCGGTGTGACCAAGTCATAGAGGTAAGACGGCCAGATATCGTGCTCATACATAAAGATGAAAAAGAAATAGATATAATTGATGTTGCAATACCAGGCGACTTCAGGGTGAAATGTAAAAAAGCATAAATAATTAAGAAATACCAGCGACTGCGGGACAAGACAGGAAAGTTATGAGGCACGAGGAAAGTAATGGTGATACCGGTGGTAATTGGAGCATTAGGAGCAGTTACCAAGGGCTTTGAAAAACATATTAAGAATATTGGAGCTGCTGTCAGGCTCGAGCTGATCCAGAAGACAGCATTGTTGGGTACATCTGGCATTCTAAGGAGAGTATTGTCACTTTGAATCATAGGAGAAAGGCACTACTTGAAACCTTTGCTGATTTGTTATTGCCTACTTTCAAGTAAAGAATAATCGGTAATTAAGAACTACTATCCGAGAGTCTTTCAGATTAACAACAACAACAACAACAACATCATCAGTAATAATAATACTTGTCTTGGTGTAAAAGATGGGCTACAGCAAATATTCTGCTTAATACCACAGATATGCTTGTCAGTTGTTTGACCTTAACCGGTTGAGCATATCCTTTGACGGCTGATGATATGTAAATCTCTTACCACGAGCAGAAGTAGTGGGGGAGCATCATAGCCATGTGTTGAGAGGAATTCTTTGGATTTTGAACAATTCACTTTTGGAAACATGGATGTTTCATTCAACATCCTTAAATAACCCTTATTCAAAGACTATTTGAGCGGGATGGGCTACTGGGTCCCTCCTGCAAAGTCATGCTCTGTTTATCTTAATACGAGATCACCATGTCGCGCACATATGGTTGTGATGCATGTGCCTGGTGTACCCTTATCAGACGGATAGTCATGATGTGTATACTGGGCTTTGTATATTTTACCCCAGTGTCCTTTCATGGTATGCACTGCTCTCTCACTCAATAATAATAATAATAATAATGATTCCAGATTTAGGCAGAAACCAGCAGTTTGGAAGGGTTGGGGATTATTCAATCCTTCGCCCTTTGAAGTAGATAACGATAAAACACAAAGGAACTAGATATCTTTGTAAGAAAAATCCGATGGATTTAATTAGAATACATCCAATGGTATCTGCATGGCCTCGTTTCAACGGCCAACAATGTAACCTTTAGTGTTACAGGTCAGACTTACATTTTCCGACACCTTTGCAAACGTCATGTGCAAATGGCAGCAGACGGAGTATTTGTAGTTCTGTAAGTAGTGGAATGATGGTGTTGCTAAATGATGACGCGAAAAACAAAAGCATAATTAAAAAATTTCCGGCTCATAACTGGGCTAAAAGTAGAGTCTAAGAAATTTGCCAGTATTCTAGTAAATAAATAACAGTGTAGCAGGGAAAGCACAGAATTGCGCGATTCCAAAGACAGTGTCTACAACAAAATTCCTTTTTTGAAGTTATCGGTCATATATAGAAACAGTGATAACAGAATGATATGACATTTTAAGAAAGCACATAATATACATATTTTATTAAATACTTCTATTGAAGAAAAATGAAAGTTAACAGGAACAAAGTTTGATGACTTACTGATTCGGTTTGTATTTCTGCACTCCTGAATATTCTGTTAACGTCCTCAGCGGAAGCATACTAAGTAGAGTCGGTCAGAGTACAACAGTTGACATTACTATACTGTAAGCCATCCGTTCCAATTCTATGAATAATTTATTACTGTATAATTTTGACTCAAGGAAAGTTGTTCTATGGATAAATTTATATAGATATAGTGATTCTATCACTACATATGGTTGGGTACTCATTTTATCAACCCCAAAGGGGAAAATACCTAATCAAAGCCAATAGTGAATTTAGAATTGTAATGTGATGGAAAGTGTGAAATGAACATTAAATAATAGACAGTTTCATAGTAATGAGGTTTTAAGATGTGTAAATCGTTATAGGTGAGAGATATAATTGACTAAATCGATTCCAGTACACAAGTTCAATTTATCATTATGATACAAGAGAGATGAAAGGCGGGATTTGAATTCGTAACGTCGAAGGTACGGAAAAAAATTCAAAGTTATTTAGTATTGTCCGCTAACATTTCGATCACTCCATAAGAATATATGAATAAATTGTTATGCAATATACTTCCAACGGAAAATCTCTAAACCAGGCAAACACATTTGATGTTTGATACCATACAGAGCATAACACACGCTATTCTTCGGTTTTTTGAATGCAAAATGTTTTTGCTGCAAAGGAAATAAAAATGTTTTAGCGGGAAACGTGTAATTGTTAGAGAGGAAAATGAATAGGTAGATTGAGATGGTGAAGGGTTATCTCTTTATATATTTTTTTCTCATTTTGCGTTTCAATGGAATTGGCGTTAAGTGTTTATCGGCGTAGAAAATAGAATGCTTCTAGATAGCACTTTGATGACATATAAGAATATAATGGAAGGTAATTGTTCACGTAGGAGTGGTTTCACAGAATGTCATAGTAAGAATATTAAAAACATAAAAAGACTGGTGATAGAAGAAAAAAAAACAAAATAGACGAAGGAAATTATTAAATGTGAAAGAAAACCGCAAGAGAATGAGGTGAATAAAACTGGTAAGATATATGTTGGTTTGTGTAACTTTCTCTTTTAAGATATTGGTCGCTTATAGAGACAAAAATGACCGCAGAATGACATTTTACGAAATCACACAATGGATACACTTTATAGAATATTTCTATTGAGGGAAAATAAGAAGTGCATTGAGGCAAGTTGATAAAACATGGATTCTCAGTTGAAAGGTTGGCAGTTCCTATGCTGCACATTTTCTATATCGCGCATTTTGGACTGCTTTCGCCAGTCTTGTTCACTTAGATGTAAAGAAAAGTGCATTGCTGGAAGTATCGTATAAATTTATATTGTTGAAAATGTCTTATTTAATTTGTAACGTTGAGTTCGAATGTTACTTTAGGTTTAACTCTAAGGGCACTGGGAATATTCAAGCACACTTGGAAACATTACTGTAGTTATTTTTTTCAGTGCTGTTTGATTCAAAAGTAAAATTTGAAAAGCTTTATCACTTTAGTAGGCAATAATCGATAAATAAAAGAGAGGTAGATAAAATATTGCAAAAAGAATTAGGAAAAAGTAAATTCTTTGAGAAAAGGTTTAAGAGTTTCTGAGAGAAGATTAGTGTTGTAGATTTAAATAAATTGATGGAGATGAGAAATTTTCCTGAGGGGCCATCTGAATGAAGAACATACAGTTAAGTGTTGGCTAATATACTTAATTTTGTGATTGATATTTTAATTATTAAGTGTTAAGTATGTTATATAGCACTCAACTCTATGGCCTTCAGGCAGAATTCACCTATGGCAAATCGTTTTAATGTCATTATTTTCAGTTGTCTAATCAGTGATCAATTTTCACACGAGATCTGTGTAATATAAAATTAATTTTAAGGCCTAGGACATACACATTAATTCATGCTTCGTAGAGGAGGTATTGTAAAATTTGTCGGGGCTTCATCCAACTTCTAGAATTCAAATTCACTCCGCAAAATAAAGTATCAGTGAAGCACTGGGATTGGCTGTGTCGAATGGACCTATGGTTTTAAAACTGATGGCGTTGTGCAAAAATCTGAAACAGATATTTTCAATGTTAAAACAAACGAAAAATATTTGAGAAGCAATATGGAAATAAAAGGCTTAGATTTCGAAATATTCTCATGAGATCTTGACAAAAATTGTCTTTCATGAAAATTTGCTTTGCCAGCTGGAATTTCATATGTTTGAGTATTTTTCTAGGGGTTAACTATTATAAATTACTTGGACTGCAATCACGTATATTGTAATACAAACTGTTATTAGTCAGTGACACTGTTATATTAGAATATATTCGTCACCGAAGTTCTTCACAACAGTAGTGAGGCAGATAATGGTGATATTCAAAATAACTTGAAATACACATTTTAATCCGTGACTACCACAATTTTACCACAATTCTATCCGTTAAACGATATCTGTAACTGACATTTTATCTTTTAATTTCTGAGTTGACCGGAAGAATAAATACGGAAATGGATTTTAGAATGATCAAATACATTAGTAAAGTATTCGTTCATTCGTTCAAACATACTGCTGTATCCTCCGTCGCCAAATGTCGTGGTACTGTCACGATATTGTGACGGATGGTTTAAATACACTGTACCAGTGTAGTAACAGTAAACAAGATAATGATGTAGCCGCAATAATTTAACGATCTAACAATATCTTTACGAACCAACAATCAATATTCCAGACGAACAAACCAAAGGACACCTTTCGATTTCATTGCGAACTCAACTCGAAATAACACACAAGCTTCACTCCGTCCACTACTATTTTTAATAGCTCAGCCTAGTCTATAT
>NC_068989.1:76632284-76636186 GCF_001194135.2 Octopus bimaculoides
ATATATATATATATATATATATACATACATATATATATATCTGTGTATGTCTGATTGTATCTATCTATCTATCTATCTATCTATCTATCTATCTATCTATCTATCTATCTATACTTACATACATACATATTTGAATATATGTGAGTGTGTGTACATACATATATTTGTATATCAACATATAGAAACATGCATATGTATACGTATTAATACGGACTACAAAGATATTATTGCAGAACTTTTAAGTTGTAGCTGTAACTAGATAGCTCCATATCGATCACTTGCAATATGGTGTTGTAATCAACTGATCAAATTACTTACTAAGTCACTTTGATTCTTTTTGATCAGAGTCTGCGTGTTCTGTCATTAAAAGTTATCACTAATTATAAATTTGCATAACACAGGATTTCAAAACGATTGTGTCAATCGAGTTACGGATATAGAAGCACTGCTTTGGATATATATGTTTGCTTTTATGTTGAGTTATGATAAAACAATTTTGCATTAATCAAATATTTTACTCTATACTTTCGTAGAGTACAAAGTTATTCGTGAACAAGAATATTATTGATAATGATTTCGACATTTTGGCCAGTTTGGGAATTGTTGGACAGCGACGTATGGAAGTTCCAAACAAAAAGAACACACCTAAATATGCACACCTACTTATGAAGCTATACATATGTGAGTAAATTCTAAGCAATGACATAACTCCAAGTTTCATCGATAAAAATTTCACAAAAAGAATACATCCTAAATATTCTAATTGCCACTCCACTCAAGACCATACACTCAAGATTTTAACACAAAAGTGTTGATATAAAGCGAAAATTAAAATCAATGCATCGCAGTCCGACGAGGCATCATTGGACAAAGCTTCGAAGTTACTGTCTATAATATTATTGTTTGAGAATGCTCTATCTCCCTTGATATAATTATATACTTATGTACATTATTATTAATCTAATGCATTAATTTGGCATTTGGCTAAAATTTTTATAGCATGCTGAGTACTTGATAAAAATCATTAACGCGATTTTTATTCTTATATATATATATATATATATATATATATATATTATGGGAAAGACCGAGAGAGAGAGAGAGAGAGAGAGAGAGAGAGAGAGAGAGAAACATAGACAGGTATTTAAATATATGTATGTATATATGTATATGTGTTTTTATGAGTGTGCGTGTTATGTTCAACCATATATTCAGATGCATATGTACTGTTCCTCGGCTTTGTACTCTGATATTATAGTGCAGACTTGAGATCAACACGGATGTACAACAAGGGACTGTCGTTAAGAGGCACAGTACATCTCCCGCATCCTTGAGGGCTACTCGGATGTTTGTGAATAGGTTTAGAAAAAGTTAGTACTGGAAACTGAAATATCGTATCTGATGAGATGAAGTGATTGCGTATTATGTGAATATCATCCATCAAAATATCAAAATATTGGTTTCAAATTTTGGCACAAGGCCAGCAATTTCTGGCGAGTGGGCTAGTCAATTACATCTATTCCAGTGCTCAATCGGTACCTATTTCATCGGCTCCGAAAGGATGAAATGCAAACAAAGATGAGGACAAATATCCGTCAAATGTAAACAATGTAAATAATCGATTTCATTGTATATTTTTTCATTTTACATTCGTTTTATGTCTTTTGTCCCCACTGTGGTGTTCTGTCTGTCCTTGTTCTGCCACCTCTGTGTTACAGCCTGAGTACTGAATAAATGAGAGAGAGATACAGAGAAAATATTGTTACTCTACTCATGAAATATAGTTACCTTTAGGATCCTGAAAAGTACAAATGAAAGCATCGAATTTAGGTCTGTGAGACGTAATGTATTCATTTTATAGTCTTAACCTTTCAGCTTAGACTGCTTCATATCTTTTTTCCAATCTATATGATTTGTCAACGTTACCACGCAATTATTGTTGTTCACAAGATGTAATGACAGCTGAAAGCAAAATGATCAGTTTCGAAATTCACTAGCAATGTGTTGGATGGAATAACTTTCTTGCAAGAATTACGTGAAACAAAACGGTCTGTGCAGCTCCACTGTAAGTGTGCCGTAAATACTGTTCTTTCGACTTCAGATGGCATCAATTGTTTGATCAATATATAAGATTTATTGTTATCTGGAACGAAGGTGGATATACTTTATCTAGTTACCGGAGTACCACTGCTGTTTACCAGAAGATTATCTCGATTTATCGTTGCCGTTACAGTTCGTACTGAAGCCTGTATCCCACACAGCCATGAATTATACAGTATTTTCTATGACGGTCAGTATTTGCTTCTGCATTGTAGAAATATCTATAGGCATAGGCTTGCGTGGGTTACATTATGCTTTCTGACATGTCCTATTGTTTATTCCAAATTTGTTATAGATAAGGTGGTGACCAGGTACAAAAGAGAGGATAATAAATAGGCTCCTTACCTCTTTTGGAAAATGTGAGATTGCAGTGCCTTTCAAGGCATATTCAATATGAATCAGCTTGCAAGGGACACCTTCTCTGCTAAGCTTTGCGGTCTTTAGTCTGTAAATATAATCAACAGCTTTAAGGTTTTGGAATTTTATTGGATTAGGAATATTGTGAATGCGCTATCTGCACTAGAAAACAAGATATACGCATTAAAAGAACTCCTTCTAAGCAGGAATAGTCCATAAACACTCTCCCTATGTAGATAAACAGAAAACGTTACAACGGCATGCATAGAGGAAACTTCAATGTCAGATACACACTAGCATATACATTCAGGAACATAACTTAAAAAAAAATTGCAACGTCCCTTTCGAAACATATATTAGGATTAAAAAACCTAGTATAACTGCAAATATAGGCAAAACGATGTCGAGCAGCATTACACATACATGGTCGTTGCATCTGTACCCTATGCACAACAGAATAATATTAATAATCACACAAAATTCACACATTGTAAGCAAGAGGAATGAAGACAATATCACAGTGAAGACAATGCGGCAGAGACAAAGACAGGGACAGAGAGGTACAGACTCACACACAAAGACACACATTCACACACGCACATGCGCACACATACACACCCTCTCTTTCTTAGCTACAAAGCATGAAAACTCGCATACAAAACTATAATTCAAATTACGTTTATTCTTCAATAAATTTTGCTAAGTTCATAATACGTATTGTTGTGTATACATACGCGCACACACACACACACACACGCACACACACACACACATACACGCACACGCACACACATTAGGAATTATAAATATTCTAGTCATATCCAATAAACTTGACATGCAATAGCAAATATGAATAGATTTCCACGTAAGCGACCACACTCCCAAAACACGGACGACCAGCCCAGCCTGAAACATGCACCCCATAAACTCTAATCTATAAACTTACACTCGCTCACAAAACATCTTACACGAAAGAACAATCCATATCAAGATTTACAGTGGAACTCACTCACGAACAAATATTAGTACCTTATAAGAAAATCATGAACTAAACAGCGGTTACTAAACCTAGAATGAATAAGCGAATTTAAAGCATGACGTCATTCAGCACAGAAGAGGCTGAAGAATAGTAGCCAATCGCCTAATGCAAATGGCAGAAAACATGAACAGATACAAGCACGAGGCCGACCCTCTCCATGCGAGTGTAGATTCCATAAATACCATAAGTGATTTATAACACCTCTGGCCTGTAATCGCTGTGTAAATTGCGAGATTAAAATTCACTGTCGATAATGTATACACACACACACACATACATACGTAGGTTCATACATACACACACATACACACACACACACACACATACATACGTAGGTTCATACATACACACACATACACACACACACACACACACACACACACACACACACACACACACACACACA
>NC_068989.1:76637981-76642646 GCF_001194135.2 Octopus bimaculoides
ATATATATATATATATATATATATATATATATATATATATATACGACGGGCTTGTTTCAGTGTCCGTCTGCCAAATTCTTTCACAAGACTTGTGGTCGGCCCGAGGCTATAGTATAGGACACTTGCCCAAGTTGCCACGCAGTGGGACTGAACCTGGAACCATGTGTACCACATTTATGATTCAGAGACTAAAAGATATAACATCCAACAGAAGCATCCTGGCCCCTCCAAACCCAATAAGGTAAGGTATTGGAAGTTCACCCGGAAGTTCATGATGATTCCCTATTTTGACAGCAAGGGCGTTCTACATCCAGTGGGATTCCTCTTGCTAGACAGTGAACAAATGGTACTTTAGGGAGGTTTTGACGTTGTTCAAGTAGAGATTTACCTGCAAATGGTCGGAGCTCTACCACGCGATGGTATCTGGGCCAGGAAAATATATCTGTCAACAATTCGATCCTAGTGTCCAACTACTTAACATAGATGGGTATCAAAACTGTCGCTAACCCCTTAACAGGCAAGACGTTGCTCTCTGTGACTTTTAAGTGTTCCCCAAACTGAAGGAGAACCTCAGTCACAATCGTTTCGAAGACTGAGATTATGGAGGACACTATGTGAAGGGTCCGGGACACATTCACTTTGGATGACTGACTTTCATGCAGTTTCATGAAGTGGCTCGAGTATTACAAGTGCTTTCAAGTCAGACGATCCTATTTTGAAGGAAATTATTGTTTCTTTTACTTCATTGATATTAATAAAATGTCTCTCCTGGTAGAACCCCAACATTTCTGCAATGAACCTTATATATTTAGCTTTACTTGCTTAAATGTTTTTCCAGAGAACGGTGAAATTTCACTTGCCATCTTCATTGTGTTTAAGTGTTCTTATGAGACTTGTAGAGTTTTTTGGGTATTCTTTATTCAGTTGACACATTTCTTCAGCATAAACTCATAGGATAGCTGAAAATTAGCTTTGCGTGATGTTGCAGGTATTCGACATTTTTTGTATCAGAGTATGGTGTTATGGACTTATAGTTTAATTCTAGTTCTGAAACAGTACGCTTGTGATACATCGATCTTCTAAATCTTACATCTTTTACATCAGAACATCAACGAATGATAGCCGGTCGTCACTTAAACAGCTTTCATGTACATCTACAGAACGTGAATATTTTCGTTGTTGCTAGAGTACAAAAATACAATCCCTATGTTCACAATCAACTAACAGTAATGAATATTGTACTTTGTACTTTCTAGAGCCGTTTCTTCCACAAAGATCTTTGGCATTACTTGTAATAATGGTGAACCCATAGCAATATCTCTTTACCTCGTTACTAATTTTAATTATCGATTTGTACATTAGTTGTTCTTAGGCACAATCTTAATAAAAATAAATTGATATTTTATTGCGTTAATGGCGATGTTATTTGTCATTTTATAGTCTGTTTCTGACAAGTGACAATGCTTCGTGTGTTGCAAAATTGTAAATAAAACCAACATATCAAAGTCGAACATTTGCAGGACTTGATTCTGATAGTCTGCATTTGTTCAACTAATTCTACTGAATTTATTGCTTCTGTAAAAATTCTATTAATGGTTCGAGAGTTCTAACCAGGCGGCGGCAGCATAGAATCTGCTATGCTGAATCTCCATTATGGAAGATAATTGAAATCCTAGCTTTACGTAATTTTGAATAATCATACACAAACATTATGAGGCAAGTAGTTGCTATTATTTAGTCCCCGTTGAATTCTAATTGACCAAATATATTATAGAAGGTATTCCACCCGCAACCACCCTTTCTCTACATTCTCTAATGCACTCTTTTCTCAACTCACTACCCACAGAAATGTAGGGGTTTGACATAAGAGAGATTTAGCTGTTATGTCTAGTATCATTCAGAAGAGCACATTATATGGTGTAAGACACTACGGTGGTATAAGTGACCATCAGAGATTAAACTAGAAGCACAGCATAAATAAAAGAAATTGTTTCCTCTGTAAAAGATGAGGTCTAAAAAACTATGTCAGACATTTAGAAATTAACCAGGTATAAGTAACGCCTCGAAGGTTGTTTAAAAAAGCAAGAGACAAACCTCTGACAGAAAGATTTCCTTCTTATGTCATCACCCTTTATTCTATCTACAGATAAAATTCTAAGAATTCAGAATGAGGAATAGGAAGCCTAGCATGCGCTTCTCAGTAAATATCCTAACCACTAAGACGCGCGCCTTCACTATTCGCCGAAAACACATTGGTTGAAAATATATTGACCAGAAGACAAATTTGTTGAAAATGATTTATAAGAAAATATATTCGTAGGGAAATAAATTCAGTGGTATCAAAGTGATCGAAATCATCGTCGAAGAAAAGGTAGGTATTCATCAAAATCTTAATATTTCTAAAGGAAATAAAGAAAATATTCAAATAAACTTCAATGGTTCATTGATATTTGAATCAACTGCATATTTTAAAGTTTGTCAATGTGGAGATTTAAAATATGTAAATAAGCTTATACGTAATCTACATAATTTGATCGCCGGTCGAGGAAATAAGGATAAAAATATTCTTAATGTCCTAAAAAAGATATACTATATATATGATAATTGAGGTGGTTTACTAAAGTTTCAGTTAGGCATTCATATCCGTTCAATTACTCCTGCCGTGTGCCTGTATTAGAAACTTACAGCAAACTTGCAGAAAATTGCAGCAAACTGCACGACAGTGGTTTCAGGTTTGGCATGCAGACCATCATATAACTTGTTTGACATTGCGTTTTTATTCTTCTCGTCAGTTTTATTTTGACATGCACATTGTATGTTCTTACTTCTTTTTCCGGTTATAACTCAAAACTGTATACAGATCACAACCATCTTCCGAGAATGCTTTCGTGAGGAGCACGAAGCGCTCCGATGGTTGTGTGGTAAGCCTTTCAAAATTCGGCACCGGGCCAACAGCTTTAATGGTGACGAGAAGTCGATTTCATCCACCACAGTACTTAAGTGTTTGTTACTTATTTTAATGACACCAAAAGGAAGGAAAGTAAAGTCGACTTTCGCGGAATTAGACCTCCGAACTTAAGAAGGGAGGAAATATCGCCAAAACTTTTGTCCAGCGTGCCAACGCTTCTTATTTCTTTATTGCCCACAAGGGTCTAAACATAGAGTGGACAAACAAAAGGATTAAGCCGATTACATCGACCCCAGTGCGCAACTGGTACTTATTTAATCGACGCCGAAAGGATGAAAGGCAAAGTTGACTTCGGCGGAATTTGAAATCAGAACGTAACTGCACACGAAACACGGTTAAGCATTTCGCCTGGCGTGCTAACGTTTCTGCCAGCTAATCGCCTTAGTGTTACAGCGAATAATTACAAATTTAATAGCTTGTAGAGTGATTAACTGGAGCAGTGTGGCTCGGAATAATCTACGGCACTGTCTTACGTATCTTTAGAGACAGCGATTAAATTCCGGTATTGTCAACTTTGCTTGTCATCTTTCATGGATCACTAGATTACGTACAAGCGAAATAATGTATTATGCGTGGAGTGTGGTCTAATCAACCATACTTCGCATATAAAGCATGCATTCGTGTGTTTATGCTACAAGTTTGTGTTAATATTTTACGTAATTGTCTCTGTCTTCATTTTCTGAGTTCAAATTCCACCGAGGTCGATTTTGCCTTTCACCCTTTCGACGTCGATAAAATAATAAGCATTTAATCATCGGGGTAATCGATTACGCCTCCTCCGAAATTGCTGGCCTTGTGCAAAATTTGAAATTATTATAATACATGACGAACATACACATACACACATTCACACACACACGTGAAAATTATAACAACTTACGAATATTTCTCTTGACGTAACGTAGTAGATCCAGAGAGAAAGAAAAAAGTGTGAGAGAGAGAGAGAGAGAGAGAGAGAGAGAGAGAGAGAGAGAGAGAGAGAGAGAGAGAGAGAGAGAGAAAAAAGAAAGAATAGTAGATCCTAGTACTTGACCGGAACTTCGAAGGGATTAAAGAAAATACTGGTCATAGTGTGCCTGATATTAGTACCAAGATATCCGGTACTAAGACGTTAAAGCATTCTGGCCGACTCTGCTAAATCACTGCCATCAAATACATCCAAACAGATCAGAATAGAAGGGACATTTAACAATGTTGTTAGAGTTACACCATGGCTGAAGAAATGAATTAGATGGTCATATTTAGAACGCCGGTAGAAGTATTTGACCTTTCGTAAGTGGACAACAATATAGTTTTCTATTACGCCAAATCTACTGAAGCTTTATTATCCTGTTTGTCTCATTAATTATCCTTTAAGTGAATGAAAGCAGTTAACCATTTCAAGAATAATAAAAATAAAAAAAAACCTTCGATAAAGACGCCTGTCTGTAGTACTCACCTGTCTGTCATCTCATGGAGATACCTGCAAGGTGTCTCGTCTAACAGTCCTGTCAATCCAATTCCCTCGGCAGATACAGTTACCCTCCACCCAGAAGGATAAAAAGCAAGATTGCCCTTGCTGGGATTTGGACTCAGTACTGGGAGGGTTCGAACATATATAGCGAAGCCTTTCTAATGCCTGACAATTCACCACCTATTTACAACTCTAGAGTATGAATGTAGATTATAATAGGTTTCTAGAGAGGGAGGGAGAGAGA
>NC_068989.1:76642787-76643242 GCF_001194135.2 Octopus bimaculoides
AGAGAGAGAGAGAGAGAGAGAGAGAGAGAGATGAAGTGAATGAGAGTCACAGAGCGAGAAATAAAAAGTGAGAGATATAGAAGGCTAGCTAGCATGTACAATACGATGTTGTGCTGAATAGAATAAGAAATATGTTAAATGTGAATTAGACTCTGAAAGCAGATGCAAAGCGTGTGTATGTGTGTGTATGTGTGTTTGTGTGTGTGTGTGTGTGGGGGGGTCGCTGGTGTGGCGTCGTTTGACATGATAGGACGAGTAACGAAATTAGCCGATAATCATATCGAACTTTGTTTAAAAAAGAGAAAGAACAAATTCGATAATGTGATCCTGGATACAGTATATCTGAAAACCATAGGACACTATAGATTCAGCTGTAAAGTGTTTGATCATAAATCTGTCTTCTCGATCAGAGTTGACCGGAAGAGTTATGCAAAAAAAAAAAAAAAAAAAAAAAA
>NC_068989.1:76643282-76643796 GCF_001194135.2 Octopus bimaculoides
AAACCCCAGAACAATAACAACAACAGCGACATCTATAATGACTAGGATGACAACAACAGCAACAACTACAACAAAAGCAGCTACAATAATATCAACTACAAAAATGACAACTAGAGTAACAACAACCACATTTACAACAACAACAACAACAGCAACGGTACGTTTCCGATTTACTTTACCGATATGTCCTGTTCTCCAGTTTCTCCTGGTAAAAAATATAAATTCTCTTTTCCACACATCACACTAAGTTATTGTATGCTATGAACTTTATTTAACGGAATGAATTATTAACTTAAGGCTAGACAGGAATAAATAACACTGGAAATAAATATAAAATGTTAAGGCGAAATATATTGATACATAAATCTAATAAAATAGATTAAATTCGTACCATAAGCTAAAAAAAAGAAATATATTTCTGTTGCGTAATGTATAAGTAACTATTATGTATGTGTCGATACACACACACACACACACACACACACACACACACACACACACACACACACACACA
>NC_068989.1:76644996-76647887 GCF_001194135.2 Octopus bimaculoides
ACATACACACACACACACACACACACACACGCACACACACACACGTATACGAAAGGATTCCACATAATTTCCGCCTGTCAAGTTCGCTGATAAGGCATTGGTCAGACTTGGGTTATAGTAGAAGACATTTAACCAAAATGTCGTGATGTGAGGCTGAACCCAAAACCACATGGCTGCAAAGTGAACTGCTTAACACTGCCATCAGTATTGTTCAGGAGAAAGTGCATCGGTGATCGAAGTCCTATTTTACAATTTTCTGTAACCACTGGAATTAATCATTACTGTCCGTTACAAATGGCTCCTTTCTAAGTAGTAATTACTTTGGCTTATAGAGTTTTGTTGCATTATTCGTAATATTACTCCTCAGGGAGTCCGCATTAGATTTCCTGGGGTCTACGCAAGTAATGTATTTGTTTTGGCTGTCAGCCTAGTTGCATTTAACTGTAAATCTAAGGTGAATAAATTATGATAAATGTGTAACATAGGGTTCTTCCAGAGAAGCACAACAGAGATAACTTGAAAAGAGGCAGCTGCATCGGTAGAAACTGTACAGGCTTAAGACATAGCTTGCCATTTCAGAGGGGCGGAAGTTGTTTAGGTACAAGAGATAGAATAGCTAATCTCCAATGCTTGGAGAGTAATGCCGTGGAATTATTCGCCAATTAGTCAACGGTGTTTCTTTTAGGACAGGGTCTCTAGAATAGAGATGCTAATCTTATCTGCTAAGGAGGGTCACCACAAATATCATAAGGCATAATATCCATTGTTCTAATGATTCTGTCGAAATTAAATTCCTATCAATAAACCCTTAGGATATCCGAGTTCTGCCGTTTCAAATAATACTCATCTCTACCGAGAAAATTTAAAACTGTTTGGAACACTATCGAATATAAATGAACTCTATTGGTTACATCAGAAATCACGTCTCCTAACAGCTTTATGAATTATTTTAATTTACCAGTTTTATTAAATTATTTTTTGCTAATACAGATAACAACTAGTATCCACTCTCCATTTTATGAGCTCATTCTGAATTACATTGCTACATTCCCTGTGGTGTCCAAACCCTATAATACATTCATATATAATTTATGTATATATGTATGAATGTGTGTGTGTTTGTGTGTGTGTTTGCGTGTGTGAGTGTGTGTGTGTGTATGTTTGTGAGTGTGTGTATGCATATAATTATTTCATAAAAGAAAATCGATAATTTCATATCAGGTTAATAATTAGCTTAAATCTAAAAGATGAAAAGCTTACATTATATTTATGAATTGGTAAATTTAGACATAAATAAATTTAAAACACTTACTAATAGAGACATTTTTGCATTACAGTAGAGTCATTTTGACCATTTAAACAGACACAAAGATTTATACAAACCTCATACTCGCATATTTCTGATACTATGTGGTATTATTAAATAACGATGTTTCATTCAACATTTACGACTTCGACAGTAATAATTGATTCCCTGGTATTGTGCACGGGTGTAAGTATGTAGTTTAAAACTTTATATATAGTTTGGGAAAATTATGTAATGATAAAACTATTTAGTTATTAGCTTAAGTGAATATATACGCGATAAATACGATGCAGTGAAATAGTTGTAGCCACAATATACGTTCACAGACGGTAGTGGATTGGCTTGGTCGGACAGAAAATGTTCAAGTATTTAGATACAGTCTCATTGCTCTTTTACTCTTTTTGCTTGTTTCAGTCATTTGACTGCGGCCATGCTGGAGCACCGCCTTTAGTCGAGCAAATTGACCCCGGGACTTATTCTTTGTAAGCCTAGTACTTATTCTATCGGTCCCCTTTGCCGAACCTCTAAGTTACGGGGACGTAAGCACACCAGCATACGTTGTCAAGCGATGTTGGGGGGGGGGACAAACACAGACACAGAAACATATACACACTCATACATACATACATATATATATATATATATATATATATATATATATATATATATATATATACATATATACGACGGGCTTCTTTCAGTTTCCGTCTACCAAATCCACTCACAAGGCTTTGGTCGGCCCGACGCTATAGTAGAAGACACTTGCCCAAGGTGCCACGCAGTGGGACTGACCTGGGACCATGTGGTTGGTAAGCAAGCTACTTACCACACAACCACTCCTACATTCTGATTTCAAATTTGGCAGACGTCAACTTTCTCTTTCATCCTCTTTCGGCAGATATATAGTATATCAGTCAAGTATTGTGACGTATACAAGCGTTTGTTTCCCCTCTCTTAAAATTTTTGCTTTCTGAGTTTTTAGATGAAATGTCAGTCAAATACTATGATCAATATAATCGTTTGTTTCCCCTATCTTAAAATGTTAAGTCACTTTGGGTTGATAGAGGATCAGTCTCCTACTGTAATCAATATAATCATTTCTTTCTCCCCTGTTAAAATTTTATATCTTGAACCTATTGTCTAAACAATACATGACCGAAGATGAATTTACGAAACATTAAATAACAAATAATAATAATGATGGTCTCAAATATTCTGACAGGGCCAGTAATTTTGAGAGGGGTGTGATTAACAATTACATTGACACTGGTACATGATTTTATCGGTCTTTAAGGATGAAAGGCAAAGTTACCTCAGACTGTCTTACTAATGATGTCTTACTAATTATCTATCTCTCTATTTATCTATACATACATACGTGCACACACACACGCACACGCACGCACACGCACACACACACACACACACACACACACACACGCACACACATACACACACTGACATACTTATTTCTTCAAATATTCGTTTTCTAATCATTTTTATATTTTCAACTTACTACTCTGGTCTTCCGGATTCGCCATATATTTCTAATTGCATCAACGCCGAGTAAACTTGGGATTCGAAC
>NC_068989.1:76648219-76649424 GCF_001194135.2 Octopus bimaculoides
AGAAAGAGAGCAGTATAAGTGAATGGAGAGGAGAGAAAATAGTAAGTCAGTGAAGGAAAAGTAGTAAGAGTAATAGCCTTGATTGAGAGAGAGTGAAAGAAAGTAATAGCAATGGAGAAAGGAAAGGGCGACAGATGAATAACGAAGGAAGAGGTGAAAAAAATCAGCGTATCATCGCTGTGTGAGTATGTGTATGTATGTAAAAGGGAAGTATGTGAATGTGTGTGTGTGTTAGGTTTGGTGAGGTTGTGTGTGTGTGCGCAATGGAAATGGGATGGCGAACGTACAACGCTGAAAAGAACAGTCTGACTGCATTACTTACGATTCTGTTTGAGTATATGTGTGTATGTGTGTGCGTATACAGGGGAAGTATGGGAATGCTTGTATAATCTGTGATTATTACGTACGTTATTTTGTAACTTATTTGTATATAAAATACTACAATTAGCTGTCATTTTTGACGGCACGGGGTCAGCTACTCTTCATATAAGGAAGATAACTTGGCATAATGAGTAGCTAGCTGAGTACTCCTCATTGAGTAATTATTACATCATTGAGTAATTATTACATCATTGAGTTTGTTAGCTTGGAAAAATATGTAGCCTGAATTTACCTGTTCCACTCCCTCAATTTAGATTGCACATACACACACGCACACACACACACACAGAGACAGTCCTCACACACTCAAGCACACACACACAAACACAAATACATACATACACACACACATATATATATACATGCAGGATATATCACCAGGATATGAAGGCTTGCTCAATAAAGATTACTGAATATCGGTCTCTTTAAAACACCCCACCTTCCCTCTCTTTGTGAGCATGTGTGCTCGTATATACATGCATGCATACATACATACATACATACAGACATACATAAAATATACATACACAAACATATATACGTATATATATATAGACATATAATATACATATATACAAATGCAGACTTATGTCCATATATTTTATGCATGTTTTGTATATTTATATTCTTGTGTATGTACTTGGGTCGTGTGTGCTTGTGCATACATGAATATACAGCACAAATGCAAATACAATATTTGCAGGAAGTCACTAAGTGAGTAGAAGTCGAACAGACAATCGAATTGATGTTCTAACGTTGCGTTGAATATTTAAAAAAAATTCTCATAATATTTATCACGAAATGTAATATATATATATATATAT
>NC_068989.1:76649798-76652240 GCF_001194135.2 Octopus bimaculoides
GACTAAACTTAAAACTTGCAGTTATTGCATTCGGAACCAATTTATTTGGTTATGATATAAATGAATATAAAAAAAAAAGAAACGGTCATACCAAGATTTATGCTTAATATTCATTTCAGATTTTTCCATCTCTCTCTCTACCTCTCTATATTCCCTCCCTCTTTATATATATGTGTGTGTGTGAGTGTGTATATATATACATTTTTATATATATATATCTTTACATCTCTTGTTGATTTAGTGTATCTGCACGTATTTCTGTGTCTGTATGTATGAATTTGTGAAACTAAAGTAAATGACAAATACAATATCTCCAATAGTTTGATATGTCTAGATACTTAGGGCAGGCGGGAGCATCACGCTCTCTCACTCTCTCTCTCTCTCTCTCTCTCTCTCTCTCACACACACACACACAAACACACACACGCGCACACACACTCGCAGTTCTATAAATTGACAAACTCTGTTGTAGCTTCACTGAACAGTGTTTAGTGTTATGAAATAATTGAAATTACACCTATAAATTTTCTGTTTTGAATTTAACATATTTTTAGACTATAGATTCATATATTCAATTGGCGTTATGAGATTTTATAGCGTCCCAAATTATAATTGTTTTTCTTATTGATTTTGGCGAGTCTATATAATATCATTGAGAATTTCTTACATTAAAATATATTCGGGAATTTAAATACGTGTTTGAGATTAACGTTTTGAGCTTGCATATACATACATTCATACATACATGCATACATACATACATACATACACGCACACACATCCACATATATAATATATGTTCACACACACATATACATATATACATATATCTACACATGCATATATATCCGTGTGTGTGTGTGTATGTGTGTGTGTGTGTGTGTGTGTGTGTGTGTGTGTGTGTGTGCGTGCGTATGGCTGTTTCTGTAAATACGTTAACGGGAAGGATATTCTATGAGCTTCTGAATATACATTCGTTTTATTTTTCTCTCTAATGATGAAGATGAATATTAAATTCTCGTGATTATGCATGTTTCACAGACTTTACAAACAGAAGAGATATGAAAATATTTTCGCAATTAATTTGTGAATCGAAACGCAGAAACATCTTCCATGCTATAAAGCTCGCCTGGGAGAAGGTATTGGGTTAATTTTTCTCTGGCAGAACAAATAAAATGCTATTTTCTTCCTTTTTGTATGGGGAATGCTGTACTTTTAATTTCATTAATTCTCTTGTAGATATTCCGAACTTAACTTAAATAATAAGATTCTTCAAGCACATAAGATATTTTAACCATAAAATAGTATCTTGCCTCATCGGTCGCTTATGTTCCACACAAATTGAAAAAGATACACAACACCATCGTACTTTTAGCACGATAAGTTTCATTTATTCGGGGCTGGGTTTAAACAAGTTGATATAAATTTTATTCCACAAACGTTTTAGAGTTACTTTATAAATGGAATTGCTTTAAGAAGGCATTAAAAATGGGTATCCTATCAACTTTCATTTAAAACTACTGTATAAAATGCATAATTTTGTCAGTGAACAGGTCGCGATCTCAAAGCGACGAAAATATTTTGACAAATTAAATTTAAATGTTGAAGTGAATGTGACGGCTTTTGTGTGTTATTTTAAATGACTTATAAACACCTTCCACGCTGCAATTGTTTTCGTTCCAGCACACGATCTCAGATCAGGTCACTTGCTATGCAAGTACATCTCCGTAAAATACATAAATTATCTAAGTATTTCTCCATCCATCAAATAACAGGCTTTGTTTAAGTTCGATAATCGGATGTCATGCTCGAAACACATAAAATACTATAAATAATCCTTTCTACTATAGGCACAAGGACTGAAATTTTGCGGTAGGGAAGTAGTCGATTACATCGACCCCAAGTACTTAATTTATTTACCTCGAAAGGCTTAAAGGCAAAGTCGGTAACGGCGGAATTTGAACTCAGAACGTAAAGATGGATGAAATGTAATTAAGCATTTATAACGACGTGCTAAAAATCCTGGCAGCTTGCCACATTGAAACAAATACTATAAATAATAACATGCAAATGTCGGATTTTTCAACCCAACAGGATATAAAAAAAGCCACCGGATCTTAGCTATTATGCCACTGCGCAGGTGCGCGCGGCAGAGGTGAGCCAAGTAGATCGAAACTTGGTCAGTCTGCAATCCTGTTAGCTGCTAGATGGTAGTAGGGGTTCGCTCCCCCCTGCTAGCAATATTTTATATATAAAAGGTGCAGAGCTTGCACTGAAAACCAGCTGGTGGAGAATCCTCCTGGGGTTAAACAAGTAGCAACGCTCAACTGCCACTTTGCTACTCTATCTCCTCTTGAGATTTTATAACTATCTCTTTTGCTGGAGTGGCTGAGTGGTAAGAAGCTTGCTTCCCAACCACATAGTTCTGGGTTCAGTCCCACT
>NC_068989.1:76652250-76652692 GCF_001194135.2 Octopus bimaculoides
GTGTGTGTGTGTGTGTGTATGTATATATTTTTGCGTCTGACTTTGTCCCCTACCATCGCTTGACAACAGCTGATGGTATGTTTGCGTCCACGTGGCTTAGCGGTTCACTACATCCAACCCATTAACGATCCATGAACATATTGTTTAAATACCCGCAATGTTTAGCGATGTAATACTATATTCTTATCAATTATTATGCAAATATATATTTTACAACTTGAAGCAACATAAGCAGACGTTCAAACGCTTTGTCGGTAATTTAAACTCGTGTACTTAATACGTATACAACCATAGAACAGGTCATTTGCCTCTAAGGCCACGGAAATTTGGAGACGGATTTGTAGTAGAGGGAGTCTGAAATCAATGGAGTGTGGATGAAATTGATTTCGACCTTGCCGTTTCTCTGAATCTGGACGCAATTTGAAGTTACAGGGAAATCAGC
>NC_068989.1:76653742-76654892 GCF_001194135.2 Octopus bimaculoides
TACATATATATTTATATATACATATATATACATACATTTATGGGATAGTAACGGGGAGCGTCTGTATGGTATGTACGTAAGATGTAAGAAAAGAAAACTAAAAGATAGCATAGTGTGTAACAAAACAAAATCTTCGAAGAGAAACGAGAGAATTTCTATAGCTTTCAACTGAGTCAGTAATATACAAGTAGTACAAATTCTACCCTGGATAACAGCTATGAAAATAGTGATGTTGTCTGGATAGTATGTTCTGAATACAAAGCGTCGTATAACCTCAACATATTTTTTTCTTGACTATTACATAAAATGTCTGGAAAGTATATTTGCACTAACAAAATTGAGAGTATATTAAAAAAAGTAATAAGTAATTAACAGACCTTTTTACAAAATAAATATTATGAATCTATTTTATTTTTAAACCATCAATATGGAGAAATAATGATTTGTGTAACACAATTTTTTGCCTTAAAACCTATACTTGTCATAATCAGAAAGCTTTTGCATCACAATATCAATAATTAACATTACTAAAATATCTGTTCATTCATATTCACATGATGGATATATCTACATCAAATGATAATGTATTATGTATAATGTAATAATGACCCAAGCTAATCTATTTAATGTAAATAAAACATAGTATCTATAATATATGATTGCCAAGCGTATAACTTTTTTCCAACAGTAAGTTGTTTAATCACATCTTACTAAAAAACATTCATACACATCAACATATCCACATTTTCCCGTATATCTGCACGCATTGCCACACAAAGAAGGAGAGAGACGGAGATAGAGCGCGGGAGATAGAGGGAGGGAGAGAAAAAGAGAGAGAAGCACACATGCACACACTCAAACACACGGACGCACGGACATCAACACACACATATCCAATGTTATAACATACAAATTATTGTGTACTGGAATACTGGCGCATTTAAGTTTCTTTAACAGTGTTGGTAGTATGATATAGAAATGCCAATATGTGTAAATAAGAAGTTTTCTTAATGCAGAATGTGGAAGGTTGAACTAAGGAAAAAAACCGATGAAGTACGATTTCCATTTAATTTTGGCTTCATTTTTTCCGCCTCTGACAATTTTGCATATTTGGATACGTAATCATTAAGAAGTTCTATTCTGATATATA
>NC_068989.1:76655348-76657060 GCF_001194135.2 Octopus bimaculoides
ATATGCATTTTTGTGTATGTATGTATGTATGTTTGTATGTATGTATGTATGTATGTTTGTATGTATGTATGTATATATATATGTATGTATGTATGTATGTATGTATGACTGCTAAATCCACAAGTATATTGTATTCGTGTCTTAGAATCTCACAACTGGAAATGAACTGTTCACATCCCCGTAAGATAGCAGTTCGGCAAAATTGCTAATGCAATAATTTGACAAGCTTAAAGCACTGCGTTCTGATTTGATCATTTAAGACTAGTTGGTACCTCAGTATGGCCCATGTCCAATGACTTGAACAAGTATAAGCTTATCAAAGAAAAGAAAGCTTCAATATAGATTTCTCTTATAAACAGTATCAAGCCATTGAAACAGAATTGTTTTGAAACTGATGCACGAATAAAATTAATTAAGTGAAAAAAGAAACATTTCGTCCTACAATTAAAAAGACTTAACGCTCATATCCAGTTTAAAATAAAGCCCATATTGATCTAAATAACAGTAGACACTTGAGTTCGTGAAAGGTTAAGCTAGAAATACTTACCATTATATTTGGAATCCAATAGAAAAGCTTGGTTTCTCAAACGTGTATTGGAAGACTATGTCAAGAATTGCTCCTTGTTCCGAAACCGAAACATATCGTGCGCTTTTAAATCTGGATTTTGGACATTTGATGAAGTAGTTCCAATTCTTGTCACCTGTCAAACTATTAAATCTCAATTTTACTTCTAAGAGTGACATCAATGCCAAACCATAGAATAAAAGGCAAAACCAGGATACAAGGCCTACTACTAACAATATTTATGCCCTCCTTTGTTGAATACAAAAGCAAAAAAAAAAAAAAAACTGCACAGAAGAAAATGCAATTAATCTTATCGACTTTTGGAGGAACTTTAACATAAAGAATGCATCGAGAAATATTAATGAGGCATGGTGTGCAATGAGGCATGGCGCACAGTAAAAGCAAGTAATGTGAGAGCTGTTTGATAAAATATAAAAACATCCCTCACTGCGCAAATTATTTCAGCGAATTTGAGGCGGAAGTTACAGAGGCTACAGGAAAACAATCACTCCACTTTGGAATGCCTCGATTAGACAATGATATTGCTATAATGAAAGTGTTGTTTGACTCGTGTGACGTGTAATTAAATGATGAAAATCTTTTAAATTTAGAGTGGCAACTAAGTTATGAGGATTATGGCCAAATTAGAATACACGAAGCTGAAAGGCTAAGGAAATAATTATCAATTAAATGAAATTTTGAAGATTGACAGCAAATGATAACGAATACAGATACGAGTGTAGAGAGAGCGACACAAGTCAGAAGACGACTGAAAATACTCTCAATTGTTATAGGCCAAACACAAAGAGAAGAAAGGAACATCAAAGCGAAGATTCCTTTCAAAAATCTTCCAGCTATTGATGCAAGTTAATAAGTTCATGAAAGAGACATAGGTGTAATTGATTTGATCTCTTCGTTATTAGTAACGATTTTCCTACACTTTTCTCTTTTAGTATCTCAGAAAGTTTGATAAGTAACATCTTTAAAAGCTTCGACGCTAATCGGTGGTGTTACATGTATTTATAAAGTCAAAAACAATGTGGTGTTTCTGAAGTGCACGTCAGCTGCAATAATAGAGAAATACTTTTCCTGCACACACACACACACACACACACACACACACACACACACACACACACACACACAC
>NC_068989.1:76657355-76660126 GCF_001194135.2 Octopus bimaculoides
GAGAGAGAGAGAGAGAGAGAGAGAGAGAGAGAGAGAGAGAGAGAGAGAGAGCGGAGAGAACGATATGTCCAAAGTGATTAATTTGACGATCGTAGGAGAGCAAAATGTTAGTTATGACATTTCGGAAATTATCCTTTCTGAAATAGAGAAAATAATAACGAAAAAAGCGATTATCCAATGTAAATAGTCCTTGTACGCTAGTTGCATAATGTAGGGGCTGATGATTTACTATTGAGTTCTTAATGTTCAAAACCTAGTGTGCAATTAGGAGATGAACAGCGTGTCTATGACACTATTATTGAGTGTGTGTGTGTATGTGTGTATGTATGTGTGTGTGTGGTTGTAGGTATGGATGAGCATACTTGTGTCTGCGTTGCTCTGTTTATCCTGTTCTATTTTGTATGCATGAATGATTGTTCTGTCAGTTATTTTAGAGCATGGAGTTATGCATTAAGTGCTAGAAAATCTTGTTGTATGTCAACGTAGACATGTTCATATGTGATATACTGTGTTACGAGAGATGGGTGTATACATGTGCTTTTTAGTATTATTTATAAATTGTTTCTTATGCGTGTGTAAGTCAGTGCATTAGTTGATTTCCATGTGTGTGTATCTATCTATCTATCTATCTATCTATCTATCTATCTATCTATCTATCTATCTATCTATCTATCTATCTATCTATCATTGTGGCTGGAATACACATGTATGGTTTTATTGAAAAAACAAAATGCTGATCTATGAGAAAACATGAGAAAAATGAGGTGAAAGCAAAAGGTGGAAAGAAGAAAGTTGAACAGGGAAATGTATACATAAAACCTAGGAAAGAAAGAAAACGAAAAGTTGTTGTTTCCTCTACCCATCGAAATTGTAATTAATCCAGCTCATGTAGAGTATTTCATGGGCTTAAGTCTGTGAGACACCGGCTCAATCAGAAGATAGTGGTATCCTTCTGTTCAACAAAAGAAATTTTGTACTTGAATTTGCTAAAGTTTTCGGCTCCAGAATTAAGTAGTGTGGTCGACTTGTTGGACAGAAAAAGAATGTTTGATCTTTCGGCTATATTTTGATCTATTAATATATGGAATATGTTTTTCCATGATATTTCCCTTGACTGTATATTGTGTGAGGCTGGTCTTCAGATCCCATGAATGGCTAAAGAACTTTTTGTCTGTTTCTAATTGTGTCGGAAGGAAGAGTAGTGATTTGCATATCTTCTTTTAAAATTGCTTTCGCATAAACTGATGTAAATTTTCTTTTAGATTATGTTATTTTGGTAGTCTACTGTGACTTCAAATTCATAAACGACTGAGTTTAACGAACATGCTAAGTCGAGTGGGCAAGATGCAGGATCTCTAGAGTTACAGCTAGAAATGGGCTCTCAGTGTGGCTTGCGAGTGGTAATGTCCTTCTTTTTGGAGCAGCGACTGTATCAAAATTTTTATCAGTCGTCTATCAAAACATTTACTGTATTTCTGCATTACTGGAAAATGCTTTTCTAATAATTCTAGGTAGCTTTTGCTTATGTTAGTCTTAACATTGAAACAGAAAGAAGGTGCGAATTACATTATATTCCTGGGTCTATTTTTAGCTTTCACTTTAAAATTTTTTAGGTTACATATATTTAACTAGGGCATTCTTAGTAAGGGCTGCTTTATCGAATATTTTTTAGATACCCTACTACTGATGTTGGCACTCAAGTTTTTAAACACTATGTTAGGTTAGCCAGGAAATATACTTTGGGCAAATTAGTGGTTGCAGTAATTTTAAAGCCAAATTGACTAAATGAAAATATAAGATTTTTCATAGATTTATCAAGTACAGTCATGAGATATGCCGACAAAATCGCCACACGATATAGATCAATATCGTGGGAGTGGGAACTTGGATTTCAATGTATCTAATATATAGAGACCTGCACGATCACAGATGGCTGCACTCTCATACGATCCAATCGATGCATCAAAGAATTAAGCTGTTTCGGACTTTTTAACCCACATGGAGCAGTAACTTAAATAGATGGGATTTTGGCGCATGCATGATAAAGTGCAGATTTATGTGGCAAAATTGATATATGCTTTTGCGAAATCAATAGCCTTATCCTGTAAAGATATCGATATCGTGGAATAAGAATTTACAATATCAAAAGTATAAATCTGACCCGACAGTGCTGGTATTTGCCTAATACTGCAGTTTGGTAATTCTAAATTACTTCTTAAATCTAATACAAATATCCATTAGTATTTTCATTTTGATTGTTTGCTATCAAAGCAAATCCAGTCCTTATTGTGTTTAAAACTCTACATTACTGAAATTAGTTCTTTTATCTTTTAGAGCTATAAACAGTTCTCCTTTAGCTAAGCTTTCTAACCTAACAATAATTTAACCTCGCCTTTCGTGGAATTTAGTCTCATCTTTGATATCATTATATCTATCTATGTTATCTTTTTCGACCAGACTAACAGATCTTGTTTCATCCAATGACCACAATGCGCTTACTATCATTATTGTAGAGTTTGAGTGGTGTCACCACGCTGGCCAGGCGGTTAAGTAAGAATTTTTCCTGAAAGAGACGGCATTCTGTCCTTTGCAGGGTTATCCATTTACAACTGAATACAGAGGAGCTAAGTAAAATAAAGAGTTTTGCTGAAGAATCGAAATTATGATCTTGCAATCATGCGTGCAACACCCAAAACACTAGAGCGCGCCTTCACATACACATGTATGTATGTATGTATGTATGTATGTATGTATGTATGTATGTATGTATA
>NC_068989.1:76660136-76672258 GCF_001194135.2 Octopus bimaculoides
TATATAAATATATATATATAATGATAAATTAAATATAGAGATATTCAATCGACAACCCAATAATTTATATTACAATATTGCATTGAATACTATGAATACAATACATAACATAACAATATTATATACCATATGTAACTATAAAATCTATAGGTTTGTTACTATATATTATTCAATGTGATTCCAGCTTTGATTTTCACGTTTTATTTACAATCTTATAATAATATGACATACGATAATATAATATAATGAAATGATAGCATATTGAATGCCCATTCTGATTGAACTAGTACTTTTATGCATGAAACTATGCAATCTGCAGGTTCATGTAGTAGTGGTGACAGTTATGTTTTACAATTTACAACAGTAGTGAGATGGCTAAACTGTGTGCCTTAAGTACATTTGTATAGGTTCCAGAATGTTAAGTTTTGCAAACTGTATTCTGGACCAATCAGTGTGTAGTTTTACTGAATTATTTAATTTGATTGGTGTTTGGTTTGGGCGTCACGGTTTGTTCAACATGTCAAGGCACCCACATTTTGACCCTGGCCAAAGCAGTAATTTTTTGGCTAATTTTGGCTTCGATTTAAAAAAAAATAGGATGAATTTATATTAAATTCATTTGTTTCGTTCATTGCGCACCCATGACCGTTATTTGAAACGACCAATAAAACAGATCTATGTGCTTCAAATTTTATATTAGTTTTGATTGCATTGTCATTCCTTTCCCATTTCTAACAAAACTGTCCGATGAACGGGAACGTGAAACTCCGAGTTACAGTCTTTTGTTATATTTCTGCTGCTTTTAAATAAAGCATATTACTCTACATCTGGTATTTGAGTACTCTTTTTTCCACCTTGTTGCACATTTTATGTGCTTACTCCGGTATATATATATATATATATATATATGTATATATATATATATGCACACACATATAAGTGCATGATGGCAGTAAAATGTGGATATACGGGGCTAGCAAAATCCTTAGACGTAACAGCTTCCTTCGTTTCACCAGTTGCGTTGGTCGCCCGGAACGTAGTTTGTGCAAGACACTACCTGCTTCTTTTAATTTTTTAACCGCTTTCTCCATTGCGGGAAAATAAATGGGGGTTCTTCTGAGATGACATACATTGAAAGTATTTACTATGTGTCGATATGAGTAGTACCGGTTGTAATTCTTTATCCTTTAAATAAACTCGTATTCAGTCTGTGGAAGGGAAACATCAACAACAACAACCACAACCAACTCCACCACAGCAACAGCCACATTAGTGACAGTTCGCATCTATTCACTCTGTTTATTTAAGGTTCTTTTCTCTCTTAGAGTGTGTGCTGTTATGGATGCACTAACATATCGATATTTATATATACATCCCTTTTATACACATAGACAAATACATTTATATTAATGAATACGTTACAGAATGCGGAAAGTTGAAGGGTTTCTTAATTTAGAATTTTGCTTTTAATTAGGTTTTGTTTCTAACATTTAATCTATTTGCATATAAAGCAGCCGTTTTATATTCATTGTGAATAAATTTACTATGACTGCTGTGAAGGAAATTGTTGAATTCTAATGATAAAATGAAAAATCGATACTTTAAACTTCAATGACCATTTCTTTAACATTTTAATGTTCTAGGAATATCATCCGGAAATACGACTGGAAAATTTTGTTGCATACATTTTCTGTGAAAGGAATCATTTCGCAAAACGGTAAACAAGTTGTCTTCCAAAAATGCCTCAAACATATTAGATTTAGCGTGCTTTCTGTATACAGGACATGTTGGTATTTGTGCATAAATGTGTGCTTGTGTGTCTGTTTGCGTCTCTGTGTGTCTGTGTGTATGTGAATTTGTGTGTGAGTATATTATTGTGTGCGTAGAGAAGTCAACCCATCCTGAATTGTTATCTTGTAACTGTTTTAGGAATATTAAGCTCGTCAACATCTCGAAACATCATCACAGAATGTCTCTCTGTGATCTCGATTTCTAACAACTCGATTTTTTACAAGTTTCACATCTAGAACTTTTGAAAATCAAGATTCATTAAAATGACGAACCAGTGTCTTCAAGCTGAATTGTAGATTTTCTTCTAATATACTTTTTATCAATTAAATAAGAAAATAGTAAGAAACGAGAACTTCTAACAATCCGTAAAAGAAGAAAAAAAAACATGTTTAATAACCTTTATTGATTTCATACACAGAAGTTCATCATTTGAAGTTAATTGTTAGGTAATGCTATTAAACATTTTCCCTTTGTAAGAAGTTCTCTGTCTTCACCATTTTGTAATTTTACATTTTCATCGCAATGCTTCGAGCAAAGTACAACGTTATACTTTTTTATTATTTAAATGACAATAAAGCCCCTTTACATGTTTAAACAAAGTTTAATAATTTTTGCTGCATTTCAAATCTCTAGGTCTTTTAACAACACTACGAAGGTGACGATGACGACGACGACGACTACCACCGCCGCCGCCGCCACCACCGCCACAACCGCCGCCGCCGCCATCGCCGCCGACACCGTTTTAGTTGCCTGCAAGATCGTGATCGATAACAGAAACCTTCTCTTCTCCCTAAACCATTGAAATAGTGACACATATCAGCTGTGACAACAAGAGGGAGAGAAAGCTACACCAGCACTCGGATGATACTCGTCTTCCGCTGAATAGATCTGGTCCAGTAAAATGCAGTTCTTTCCTTAAAGATACAACGTTCCAACCGGTTCAGGAAGTGAACCCACGTCATTATGATCATGAGCTGAACGCCTTAGCCACAAGGCTACCCACCTTCCCACATCTATGCTACATAATAAAAAAAGATGTATCAGAGGAGATACTAGTAAAAGTTATAAATAAACATGCTAAGAATGTCTCTGTGATACTTTGTCTCAGGGAATATTTCATAAAAATAATTTTCCTCTGACCAAGGATCTTTTCGGAAGCGTCAAATTCTGACCTTTACTTCACAGGAGTTTACCCACAATCATTAGCTATATTGTAAAGGACAATGTATATGTATAATTTAGGCATAATTGGCACAATTACATTTTCTTGGACAGCTCGTCTAACAACTGTATTCGAGATATTGATTCAGTTTTGTACCAACAATTAATAATAGGTTTCAGCCAATTGAGGGATCCTATGCGTGAAAAGATAGCCTTCCCGAAACAGCAAACGAGATGTGTCTGAAAACATACTCTAATGTTCAGAATAGAAATGTCACTGTAGATAACGCAGTCCTAGATATATTATATGTAAAAATAATGAACAGCAGCACCAGCAACAAAAACAGGAAGAACAACAATTTGACTCTTTCAAATATTGCTCCAAAGCAATGAGCAACATATCTTTCGAAATATGAAGCCACACCGAAAACAATTCTAAAAAGAATAAAATAAAGCAGTGTGGAAATGTTCAAAAGGCACTATCTATTTCAAAAACATATTCCAATATATTATCATATATCTAACATAAACACGAAAGAAAAAAACCAAAAAAGAAAGACACTGAGACATAAACACACACACATATACAAACACACACACATATACAAACACACACACATATACAAACACACATACTTTCATAGAATTCAGGACTACAATACAAACTTCGGCTTACATAAAATGACTTTTCACTCAAACATTCATATAAAATCTTACTGACGTCAAAGGTCACAGCTTCTTGCTACGCTTTTGCCAGTAATATTTCCGCTTTGTGTCCACTGAAGATGATAAATATCCGCAAGTATAACTGAGTGTTTATATTGTTTGCTTGTTTATGTGTGCATGTATGTGTGTGTTCGTGCTCTAGATTGTGTAATATTTTTATCAGTAAATCTGTAAAAAAAACGTGAAAGTAAAATACGAAGAAATGAAAGTGAAAAGCTGGAATTAATGACAATAAAACAGGAAAGAAGTAAAAGCAATTCAAAGATAAAACTGCTGTCACATAGCGATGAGGGAACTAAGAAACAGCGATAACATATGAAGCCAATTGACAGCAATGAACATATTGGGATTTGCAAAAGGGATTGTGTGTGGTGTATTGAAGTAATCGCTTATTTGAAAACATTGATACTGGGACCAGCGAGGGGGTTGATTTTCAGGAGAAAAGGAAACAAATGCAGCAGCGAGACGGAAGTAAGGTTGGGTACGGTGGTGTTTGTGTGTTATGGAGCTACTGACGAATAGCTGTTTATAATACAGCTGTGTTCTCAGGGAGCCAATTGTAGGTTAGGGAAAATGTTGGGGGAAGTGACTGAAAACGATTGGAATATTGGCAGTTTCTGTAGGATAATGTTGTAGAAGAGAATAGATTGATGTAGATGGGAGGTAAATGAATGCGAACTTGGATGAGACTTTTAAAACAGTGATCGACATCGGAAGATATGCAAGCTTTACAATAAAACACTTCAGCGACACAAGATCCATTCTTCTGATTGACCTTCAACTGAACATCATAGAAGGAGTTTCAATCAATATGGGTTTGTACAGGAAAGTGTCTGGTGGATGCCTCTTCGTAAACTTCATGACTGTGACCGTTGTCAGAGCCCAAACAAGATACGTGCGTAGTACACGTACCGGTATCCTAGACAAATGCCGAAATAGAGGATACTGAATCATCCAAACCACGCTATTCCTCACATATGCTGGAATCAACGGACATCCAGTTTCTTTAGTTTACAAAATTCAGAGGCTCAGATGCAATCTTTTATAATCTATCTTTTACTTGTTTCAGTCAACAGACTACAGCTATGCAGGGGCATCACCTTGAAGAAGATCGAATCGAATGAATCGATCCCAGTATTAATTTTGTTAAAGCCTGGTTCTGAATCTAAGTTACGAAGACCTACGCAGAAGACCTACCAGTTGTCAAAATGTGATGGAGGACAAAGACGCAGAAGAACACACATAGATATACATACGACGGGCGTCTTTCAATTTCCGCCTACCAAATCCATTCACAAGTTTCTAGTCGGCCTTGTTTAAGACACTTGCACATGGTGTCACGCAGTAGGGCTGAATACAGAACCAAGTGGTTGCGTAACAAGCTTCTTACCACACAGTCACGCCTGTAGAGTAAAAATAAATAAATAAATAATAAAGTAAAAAACAAAGCAATCATCAACACCTGCTTCTTGAAGATAAGGCATTTCACTGGAAGAACTATCCTCAAAGAAGGACTCGACATATAATTAGCCTCCTCGGGACCTCTATTCAGATATAATTCCTTACAGAGACATCCATATATGCTGGTCAACTGCCCCATTCGCGACACAAACAAGTAATTTTATATTATGTAGTATACCAAGTATATTGTGCCAAATGGTAGCTGATATACTCTCTCTGTTCTTCCTTTGGAAGCATCTCTCAAAATATGGGAAGACCAGAGAGAGTATATCAGCTACCATTTTAGATAAGGAGCGAGGGTTAAGCAACTTAACGATAAAAAGAAGCCATTCTTATTTGAAGACACATCAACATCACTGGTCAATCATCGTTGGGACAATCGCTTGTATAAGCTGTCTACCACTGCCAGAGACATTACTAATATTGCTGTTGTTGCTACTGCTGCCGCTGGTGGTACTACTACTACTACTACTACTACTACTACTACTACTACTACTACTACTACTACTACTACTTTCTTCGAAATCATTGCCGATGTGAAGATGTTCGTCAATTGACCACCAGAAATGCACTTACTAGGGACCTTAGAAGTCCTTGTATTATGGAAGAATATGCTAATTTACCTGGCACTACAATATCAATATAGTGGGGCTTTTCAGGAAACGGATTAACTGGACCGTTCTTATTAGGCGGTATTGTAACAGATCCCATTTACTTGAACTTTCTACGACAACCTGCCATGTAAGGCATTCAAGAGGACTTGAATACCATAATAATGTAAGGGTCTACCATCAGAGAATTTGTCAAAGAGATGGATTGGACGAAGGTGTGCTGTAGAATACCCTCCTCATTCACCGGACATAACACCACGAGACTTAATTGTCTGAGGATACTTAAGAGATAAAGTTTACGGTGTAATGCCGGCAACATTCGACGAATTGAGGGCAGCCATTGAACGAGAATGTGCACAATATCGAACGAAATGTTTCCAGCGGTTTCTGCACCGGAATGGTTATTAGTTTGAAAGGAGACATTCATAAAAATTAAATTCTGCTTGTACGTTCTATTACGTTTATAAAATGAAATATATTTTAGTAAACACTGACTTGAGGCAAGGCACATTCAGTGTGTGTACAACCTTTTTGGAACACCATTTTTACATATACATACATACATGCATACATACATACATACATACATAGATACATGCATATTGGCGAGTGTGTACCCAGTATTTGTGTGAGACTATACTCATGTTTTGTCGTTGCAATGTAGCGAAAGTTTCCAAAATATAATATAAAAATGAAATATTTATTTAAAACAAGATATGAGAGCAATAATCGTCACGACTACATTACTGCTTTACTTAGCCATTATGTGTGAAGTATTAAGTAAACAAATATAAGCCGACATTTTCCTAAAGTTATTACTAGCTATTCTTTATCTTCTGAGAATGTATTTTTGTGTGAAGACAATTTGCTTGTATAAAATAGCTGAGAATAGCAATCAGGAAAGATGTGAAACTTACAAAGTTGATAGATCGTGTTACGTTAAAAATATTGTATAATCAAAGTTGACAAGTATATAGTTTGCGCAAGTTTTAAAAAGACTATAGAACCAATGAAAGTTCAAAAGTCTTTGTTCAGATAGAAAACTTCAGTGACGTAATAAAGCTGCCAATAAGGAAGTTAGATTGTTTCTTTTCTTAGCTGAAGGGTAATATAGGATCTCTCGTATTTGATTGTTGCGTACTAGCATGGTAGGTATAACAACTCGGCATAAACTTGGCTCCATAGTTTCTGTGTTGTCTCAAGTAATATATTTCTCTTCGGTTGCTAGATCAGATCTGTTGGCAGTCTTTTTTTTATCAAAGTATTCACTCTTACTGAAGTCTGTGCTTGTGTTTGGCGTCGTCGCCTTAGTTACTTTTAAAATGGTTTCCAAATCAAAGATATCTGAAAACTGTGCAGTCATAATCAGCAAATAAGTTACGTAATAATAATCTGTTTCGACCTACTTCTTTCTCTGATTCTTAAAAACTGCTTGTTTAGGATTTATTTTTATATTTAACCTCTTAAACTACGACATTGTCAATGGAAAATCATCTAATATAAGAATTTAGGTTCGTCATTTTATCACAACACAATCGCTTCTAATTTAGACCCGCCCAAGAATGGTTCCGAAGAAATAGATAACATTCGATGATAATATTACTCTGAAACAGAGAGTGAATTGTTTACGGCAGATGTCGTAAAGAAAAAGATCTGTTGACTGTCTTGTGCCTACTAACTTAGCGCTAACCATAGATAGATAGGCTGCTGTATCAGAGTGACTCTATAAAGTGCTGGATTAAGAGAGGGCTCTTCGAAAGCGTGTAAGATTGTATACGGGAGGATTAGTATCTAGAAGTAATAAGCGAGAACGAAAGAAAAGTGGTTGGGGGTTAGGTCGAACTAATGGAAGTATTATGTGCAGTCGAAATCTCAAGACCGAGTGAAGGTTTTTTTTCATAAAAAACTTACACACACAAACAGACACGCATACAAGGGAATAGATTTGTTTTATAAAGATATCAATGTATAACCATGGTAAGTTGACCGAAGTAACAAGTCTCTAAACATCAATATGTCGTCTTTGTGCATTGAATCCAGACAGAACAAATTTGCATGTAAAATATCTTTTCTAACAACATATTTAGAATCTCGATTCTCCTGTTGATTTGGCGATATTATCGCTTGAAATAAATTTAAGTTAATTTAAATTAGTTAGTATTCCAATTAGTTAATTATGGAAATCATGATATTTATTGCTAATGAAAAAGCTGTTGAGCACAATTAAATTGTGGACTATTTGTAAAAAATATTTTTCAGCTTTTTGTTCTAAATACACATGCACACCGAGACATACATACATTTGAAAAAAATCTTTTGAAATTGAAAATTTATAATTAAATACAAAAATTTTCTAAAAGAAGTAGATTAACACATACACATATATAAAGAGAGAGAGAGAGAGAGAGAGAGAGAGAGAGAGAGAGAGAGAGAGAGAGAGAGAGAGAGAGAGAGAGAGAGAGAGAGAGAGAGAGAGAAAGAGAGAGAGAGAGAGAGAGAAAGAGAGAGAGAGAGAAAGGGAGAGAGAGAAAGCGAAAGAGAGAGAGAAAGAGAGAGAGATGTGTGTACTACTTATGTTTAAATCTTTATTGACATTTCCTTCGTACAGTACATGATGGGACCGCAATCCTTTCAAGATGCTTGGCTGAATTCGCCTTTTCTGTATTGACTCGCCCTGTTTTCTGGCTCGTCACGAAATGTGTGTGTGTTTGCATGTGTGCAAGTATGTGTGTAATAGCTTTCAGGAGAGACGAGAATAACTTTGCTCTTAGCGTTGCAGTGTAGTGAATGACTTTAAAATATGAAAGTATATATTCATTTGAAATCAGATATAGGAATGCTAATCGTCGCCAAAACACTATTATTTAAAATTATCTTTATTACTAAGTAAACAAATATAATCCAATAATTTATCAAACTTCATGCAAGCTATTTTGCAACTTCCAGAAATATAGCTTATTCATCTATTTATTTACTTATTTATTTGTATGTGAAGACATTAGTTTTCAAGTTAACTGTCATAAAATAAATGTTTTGAATTAGCTGATACAAAACAACTTAGAATAGCAATCAAGAAGGATGAGAAAATTCTTAAACTTGAGAGACTATGTTATGTTAATAATATCGAATAATGAAAATTGTCAATAATATAATGTGTAAGAGCTAGGAAAGTCTAGACAAGTTGAGATAGGTCAAGCGTCACTTTTCAAACTATAAACTTCAGTGACGTATCAAAAGTGGCAATGATTAAGCTCGACTGTTTTTCTTTTCCTATATGAAGGATAACGTAACATTTCACATAATTGCTTTTGTTTACTGGCATGTTAGTTGCGGTTGCTCAGTCTATCTGGAGCTTCTTGGCTTTTTCTTTGTGTTGCTTCAGCTGCAGTATCTTCTTTTCGAATGCTAGACTCGATTTGATCATAAAGAGTATTTTTTTTTTGCTGCAATCCTTGCTGTAAAGAATGCCTTTCTGTTTGTTTATACCGTCGCCTTAGTTACATTTAAGATGAAGTCATAGTAAAGACTGTCTGAAGATTTTGCTGCTGAAGATGTTACGTAATAATCACTCGCTTGGAAGCTTTGTTTTATTTCTGTGTGTCTTAAAATTATATCAAATATCAGTAGCAATAACAACTGTAATATTAATGTTGAGTAATATAAATACAATGATTAAAGCGGTGAGCGAGAAGAATCGTTAACACTCCGGACACAATTCCTTGCGGCAATTCGTCTGTCTTTACGTTCTGAGTTCAAATTCTGCCCAGGTCGACATTGCCTTTCATCTACGATTTGGACACTGGCGTCGATGTAATCGACTTACTCCTTCCCTGCAATTGCTGGTCTTATGCTAATATTTGAAATCAGTATAAACACAAGAAGTTACTCCTAATTATTAAATGAAACACAAACGCTGCTACATTACTCTTGCATCTGATTACCCTTACAAGTCGATGATAAATTACTAAGTAACATTTAATCCCTAAGTAGGGAATTACATGTGACGTATGGTGAGCTGTCGGCTGTTATGAAAACGGTGCTTAACTCGAAATATAGGTAGACAAAATGCAGTGTCACGGTGAAATATAACTGTGTGTGATGAATTTTGGAATATATGCGTCTGAATCTACAACCACATGGTTCCGGGTTCATTCCCACTGCCTGGCACCTTGGTCAAGTCTTTTCTACTATAGCCTTACCTCCAGAAAGTCTCAGAAGGGGTTTCGGAATATTTCTAAAACTTCTAATACCCCCAATTGTAGTCTCACATATTACTATGTGAGGAGTGCGATTACAAAAGACACCAACTGCTCTGTCTGCAAGACTAAGGTCAAGCTAGTAGCCATGGTCACGAATGTTTGAAAATCTTCCTCGGGATACATTGAAGAACGCATGCACCAAGTTCCGGAGCCGACCGTAGTGAAAACTAAGGGCAACTACTCTGAGTCAATTACTATCTCTCAGCTATAATCCAGTTGATATCTTTTCATTTTCTAAACTATTTTATTATTGGATGGTGTTTTATTTCTCTTTGCAAACTGTCAAATTTTGCTCGAACACTGTGTATATCAGCATTTACGTCTATGAATCCTTGATAACTAACGATGCTTCTCACGGCGGATCATCCTGACCTGGTATCTGCTGAAAATTGTTGCTTTTACGTTAAACATTACTTTTGTCTTTAACGGTATATAGATCCGTTTAAGCTGATGTCATAAGAAAGCGTGTTTATAAACTTTGTTGACATATTTTATGAATGGGTGACGTAACAATGGTCTGCGTGGACGTTCTTTTTGTCTGGGCATCTTAAATTCCGCTTGTTTTTGATAATTTGTTAGTAGCAATATCTATGTGAATGGAGAACCAAATAAATAGAAAAAGCTGTGTTCTATTGTGAAGCGTGACACGCTCGCTGATATCCAGCTCTCTCTCTATAAGTCTGTATCTATCTCACTATCTACTTTGTCTATCTATCTATCTATCTATCTATCTATCTATCTATCTATCTATCTATCTATCTGTCTGTCTGTATGTCTGTCTATTTATCCATCCATCCATCCATCCATGCATCGGGCTGGCCATCTGCCTATCTAGCTCTCATTCGGACATACAGTTACTTATATGTAAATATAAAGGGACCACTTCGTCCCTTTGTTCATTTCTCTTCGTTTTATATACAAAACCATTGTGATGCTAAACAATGCTGCATATTTTCGAGCAAAACCAAGGAAGTACCAAGAAATTAATTACAATGAATTCAGTATCGGCTGGCGAGGTAAATAATAATCAGAAGAAACTAATCTTCTGTTCAGTATAAGTAAATCCGGAGACATGCTGCCTATATATTCTATATGTTGTCTCTTTTTCTAGTTCATTCCCATTAAGAGCTATGGCGTTGTCAAGACTAGATCCAAGTACTTCTCTCTCTTATATAGCTCCTTGCTTGTAATTAAGTCATCTTCGTCATTATACTCTACCAGTAGTGTTCTAAAATGATGGTTTCCCCTAAATTTCTCAGGCGGTTAGTCACTTCATTGCTTTTTTGGTCCCGAAGTTGTTTTAGATACCATTCACTTGGGTTGACGTGAAATGCAATGACAGTGTATTCGGTGGCAAAAAAAAAGGCTCACGATTTTTGTTCAATGGTGGTTGACGAGACACAAACTCAAGTGAAAAAAAAAGTCATTAGTGGTACCTATTTCATATTTTTATAATGTATATATTTAATTTCTGTTTTTTTTTTTTATTAACACCGACATAAAAACGTAGAACCGACTACTTTCTGATCTGCACTACTCTCAGCGATTAACACACACATACACACAGACATACACATACACACCCACGCACACGCACACAGTCTCACAAACAAACAGACACACAAGCACATACATACGCACACATACACACACACACATATATATATATACATATAGTACAGTTCGATCTTAACCAAAAGTCCATAATTCATACATATATATATTGCCATATAAAGACATATATACAAATATACACGTATGTACATGGATGTATATAATATAAGTATGTAAGTATGCGATTGTGTGTATACTTACGGACGCACACACACACACACACACTCACACACACACACACCTACACGAGTGGCTGTGTGGTAAGTAGCTTGCTTACAAACCACATGGTCCCGGGTTCAGTCCCACTGCGTGGCATCTTGGGCAAGTGCCTTCAACTATAGCCTCGGGCCGACCAATGCCTTGTGAGTGGATTTGGTAGACGGAAACTGAAAGAAGCCTGTCGTATATATGTATATATATATATGTATGTGTGTATGTGTTTGTATGTCTGTGTTTGTCCCCCGAACATCGCTTGACAACCGATGCTGGTGTGTTTACG
>NC_068989.1:76673437-76674455 GCF_001194135.2 Octopus bimaculoides
ATATATATGCATATATATATATATATATATTTATTTATATTTATATTTATATATATTGGTGTGTGTCATATTTTCATTCTAGTCTACGTAAAACCTGAAGCATGTCGTTGAAATATTGCTTCCTTCAATTATTTAATTATGGATATAAATATAAACATATTCGGGGAACTTTATATTTTTGTTGTCTGGAAGAAGTCGTAGTTTAAGTGACTATGGTATTGACATATTTTACTACTTACTATGCAGTTGTAAGTTGTTCTACTTTCTTAGTTCAGGTACGTGTTCATGTTCAGTTTAGATATATCATTTGTACTTCTCCAATAAATATAGTAAATCAGAAAACTGATTATAAATTGGTGCACTAAGGAGAAGAATGCATCTTTCTTATTCCTCTGTGTACCATAGCGAAATGTTTGAAAAAGACGTTTAGAGGGAATGATTTTAAAACGTACAATTAAAAAGAAAGACGTGAGGAGCCTGCTAATAGTAATGGTTCAATAGGGAATCAGAAGTGTGTTGTGGAAACGAATTTCAACTATCTTACCAATTAAATATACGCATTGCTTATCTTTGTATCTTGTTATTCATTGAGTTGATATAATCAATAAACAAAAACGTAATAGTAATAATAATAACAACAATACTACTACTACTACAACAACAACTACTACTACTACTACTACTACTACTACTACTACTACTACTACTACTACTACTACTACTACTAGTAATAATAATAATAATAATAATAGTAATAATAACAACATCCGTATCATAAAAGTACTAATGCTGAGTCAAGTAAAATGAATCATTGCAGGGTGCATGACTCAAAGTCGCAAGCATGGGTTTGTGTTTAAGAAGCGTGTTTCCATTCACGTATTTGGAGGTTCAGTCCCATTGCGCAACACCTTGGTAAGTGCCTACTATCAATGCGCTGTAAGTAAATTTAGTATTTGGAATCTGTGAGGAAACTGGTTGTATATGTATGTATGTATGTATGTATGTATGTATGTATGTA
>NC_068989.1:76674465-76688561 GCF_001194135.2 Octopus bimaculoides
TATATATATATATATATATATATATATATATGCATATCGGTGCTGGTCGGTGCTGGTCGAGGATGTTGAAGTCGCTCCTTTCTTCTCCTGCGTTTTGCCTCCTCATTCTGTTGTCTATTCTGCTTGAAGGAACTGGCTCCATTGCGGATCGCACTCCTGCAAGCTGTCCTATGCATGGCAATCTGTTCCTATATGGATGGCTGGATGTTACCTTGGACCAAGATCCGTTTGAGCTGGTCTTTAAAACGGAATTTCGGACCTCCTCTGGGTCTTGTTCCGATTGCAAATTCTCCGTAGAGCATGATTCTTGGGAGACAAGAGGGCTCCATACGCTGAACGTGACCTGTCCAGCGGAGACGATGGCGAAGAATGGTGGCTTGGGCACTTGGTAGTGAGGCGCAGCGAAGAACCTCATTGTTGGTAAATTGATCTTCCTATTGTATATCGAGGATCTGTTGTAGCTTCGATTGCTGGAAGCATTGAAGTCACTGCGGAACAACGTCCAAGTCTCCCAAGCGGAGAGTAGATTTGACAGGACAATGGCACGGAAGACCATGATCTTTGTTCGGATGGTCAGCGCGTGATTGAAGAATGCACTACGGCTGAGTCTGCCGAAGGTGGAGTGGGCCGCCCCCATCTGGTTCTCCACGTCCTTTTCACGCGTGGGGTTTTCGAAAGGATACTTCCAAGGTAAGTGAAATGTTCAAGTTCTTCTAGGGGTTGGCCGTTGATGCTAATGTTTGTGGGTGGACAGTTTTGGCCTCGTCCAGGGTGGATCAGTGTCTTTGTCTTTAATATGTTTACTTGCATCCGGAAGCGTTCGTAAGCCGCGTTGTATATATGTAAATGTATGTAAACGCGCGCGTGTGTGTGTGCATGTGAGTGTGTGTGTGACTCTCTGTGTGTGTGTGTGTGTATATGTGTGTGTGTGTTTGGTGGTTGCTTTTGTTATTCCTCACCCCACTTGAAAGCAGATTTGTTCCGATTATCTCCGCGTAATATAGTAGTATGGCAAAGCGACCATTACAATAAGTGCCATACTTTAAAAACTTAGAGTATGTGTGCCGGTTTGTTCGAGTAAAACCTTCAAGACCGTTTTCTAACATGGCTGCAGTTAAATGATTAACACACACAAAAGATGAAAGATAAAGGTTCAAACCATTAGATATGTTTTTTAAAACTTTTTTAAGGGGCTGAGTCTGTTGACTTGTATTGGGAATTTTCCGTGTTTTGCACTCATAGTTGTTTTCATCCCTAGTCCACGGAATTACATCGAGCCCACTGATCAGCTGGTACTTATTCTATCGTCCCCAGCGGTGAAATTTAAAGTCAACCTCGGAGGAATCTGAACTCAAAACAAATACCGCTAAGCATTTTTGTCGGGCATGCATTTTCGTCTGGCTCGCCACATTCTTATTGCAAAATAATATCACAATTACCGATATTGATTTTTTGCATTGGCATGAGATAAAACATCGATTAACCTCACTCCCTATACATAGCTCATTCATCTCGGAAAGCTCTGCAGGATTTAATAACAAGAAACGAAATGAATATGACTAAATATTGCAATAAAGTACTTAATCTGTCTCTGTGGCGTTGCGGATTTGTTACCTTCGTAATAGTAATACTGATGCTAATTTATCCATCAATACCAAGGCCTAAATTGTGCAGAGGGAGATCATAATTAAATCGATCACAGTAAATTTGAGGTAGTATGTTATTAGCCTTTCGGCCAATAAATTTGAAGACAATTCCGTTAGTAATATTAGCAATATCACTGATTCTAAAATATCGTTATGATAGTATAATATTTACACTTGGAATATAGAAACTTCGCAGTTATAGACCGTTAAATGAAGGATCTTGAATCCGAAAGCTCCTACGGATCAACAACAAGATAACTTTGTCTGTCTATCTATTTTTCTATCTATCTATCTATCTATCTATCTATCTATCTATCTATCTATCTATCTGTCTGTCTGTCTGTCTGTCTGTCTAATCTAATCTGCCAATACGGTTAAGCGTTAAAACATGTAACAACTAGGCTTATACTGCCTAATGCCCATTACACTATTCTGATATGAATTTTATTGACATTTAACTGAAACGGGGCTTATATTCACACTCTAACCATGTTGCTGGAGATACAACACAGCCTTATGATAATTTTTCCGTCTTTTGAAAATCATTTATGCTTTGTGAATAATTTCTCACCTAGGCACCACAGAAAACGATTAACACCATTCAAATACTGTTTTCTTTATCGTGCGGTTTGAACAAGGGAAGTTGACGGCTGCATCGGAAATAAATAGGGATAAGAATTCCAGAAAGGAACAGAAATCTGAGACGGGAGATGTAAATGCACAAAAAGAAAGACTAGTATGGTTGAGTGAGCCTGAGTGGAGCGCGTATGATGATACGGCTTGAGAGATGCTGATACCGTTGTTGTAGTAGCAGAAGAGACAGAATATGGCATAAGCATAGTATTGTTGTAATGCAGTCTTAGGTGTTTCTGTGTTACGAGATTATATTGTGATGGATATGAAAGCAATCCTACACTGTGGATTGTACTTTGTACATAGTAAACACTGTATCAGGATAGACGTATGTTCTGGGTACTGAGAGGAAGTTTTCAAAATGTAATTTTAACAATGTGCAAGAACGTATGTATACTGTATCGTCAGAACTTGTAAAGCCAAAAGTTTGTATCGATTTTTAGGTTTTTAATAGATTACTGTTAATGTACATAGAATGCATTAGCAAAGATAATTTCATTCGCAAGTGTAGTGAAAGTGTAATGAAGTTGTTGAAATAGAAATAGTTCGCTATTGTTTCTGAGAAATAGTTTACAACTTTCTATTCGTTGCGTTAGTGTAGGTTAGTGGCATAATATTTCGTTTGTTATATTCTTGCTGTTGTTGTAGCCACCAGTGGGTCCTGAATGAGAATATCTATTTTCAGATGTATTCAATACACAACCATCACATCTTATTGTATATTAGACCTTCCTTTTTTAATTGGTCATAGTGTGATTTATAAAGATTTAGTTGATTTTTATATCACGAGGCTATCTCTATGAGTAGATTATGTCTACTGTGTGTCACTAGATAAAATGATTTAGCTCTTTTCGAAAATGTTATGACAGAATGTTTGAATCACTTTATTGGTCATATTAACTTATTTTGAACGGATACACAATAACTATATTTAGAAGATAGGAAGGGCATATTTGGCGTAATGATAAGTAAAATAGCTTCAACTGAAAAATCAATAGCAACTTCTTTTGTCAGTCACTCTTGCCACAGCACACCAAAATAATATTGATATTATGATTCACAACGAGCTCTATTGGTTAGGCATCAGATAAACACTGCAGAATCGCAATGTTTCGTATCCTGTTACATGCACATCGACCAATCGATGACGGCTGCACTTAACTCCGATCTCAGTTAATGTAGCCACAGGTAGATAACATGTACGTAGTAGGAACTCTATGTAATTAGCAATGTTTAGCTAGCATCCTTTTGGGTGTCACACTATCTTTGTTGCATATAGTTCTATTATTATATAACTCATGTGGATCAATACGAATGAATACTGTATTTTATTAGAATTGTACTGATGCCGTTCCACCAAACTCAACAGGTATACAAAATTATTCTTGTAAGCATTTACATCGTAGAAGATCCGTACCAACAATTTAATATAATTTATTTTAAATTTCAAATTATTCCATTAGCTGTCTTTTATTTTCTTTTAATTGTTTCACTCTTCGGACTCGGACCAGACTGAGGCACTACTTTAACGTCTAGTACTTAGTGTATTGATAGTTTTTACCGAATCGGTAGGTTACAGGGACGTAAACAAACCAACACCATTTGTCAGGCGTAGAACAGATAGAAGTACAATGACATACACGCACAGAAATATGCACACGCATAAACACAAACGCACACACACACACACACACACACACACACACACAGACACACACACGCACACACAAACACACACACACATACACGATGATCTTAAACACATTTTCCGTCCTACCATGTTTCACACACATACATAAATAATTGCACACACACTCACACTTACACACACACATACACACACGTGTACAAGCGTATAAGTCTAATGTGAGTGGTGATTGGGAAAGATGAATTTCTAATATGTTACAATCGTGTTACTCTATTTAGACTGGTCTAGTATTGTTGTATGGAGTCCGATTTGATAACTTGAATCACCTTATAGTGAAAATCTTAGTGCTTATAGTTTGAATCATTGTTACTGTCTACTGCGTCTTGGTACAAAATAAGTAGAATTCTGTTCTGTATCAGTGTTCAACTTGTACCCGAATGCCTAGCTAATATTAAGAACAGACTCTTCTATTTAAGCTTCGTTGAGGGTAGACATAACATGTTCCTTCAGGTCACCTTATACGTGTAGAGTATTTTTAAATTACTTTTTATATAAAGATTCGTGGCACGTATTTCGCAACAAATTTTACGGATGCCAATTACAAAAGTGCAGGCCTTACCTAAAGCCAGATGAATGGATGTATATCAGCAATTATTGAAATGACACAAACGACTCCATCAATATCTCTAAGCCTTATATAGCTTACTTTATTGTTCTTATTTATATAGGTTTTGTTGTGTTATTATGAAGCTTCAAATATCCACAAATATGCGCTTACAGTCAATACAGTACAAAATATATGCATATTTGAATAGACGCCTTATTCTTTCATAATTATGTAGCGGTTAGAGCTAGCTATAAACTTTTCTGTATCACATTAATAACTATTCTTCAGAAACTATGAACTGATAAAGATACCATTTCATATTTGATCCATGCAGATTCAGTGAATTTTCAATTCATTTGTCAAGTAATTCAGTTTACATAATCGGATTTGGTAACAGTTTGATTATCCTCATTTGATTACTTGAAGGCAGATTAAGAACAAGGCCAGTTCCCGTTCAATTAGTTGAGTTTAAAGTAAATGATTCCGTAAAAAAAGTAAGAATAACAATAATTAGCACCCAGAAATTTAGATCAGAAATCATAATGAATTCCTTTGAAAATGTACCGAGCAAATATCTCCAATTCTTATCTATTCAGAATCAACAAGAAATATCATTTTTCATAGTAATGACAAAATATTTCTAACAATCTGATAACGAAGGACAAATTTTAACATATTTAAAATAACATCATCACCAAAACTAATTCGTATTTCAGGAATAGAAAGCATACGGATATCACAGCTATAATTCACGTGAATATATTATATATGCAGAAAGAGAATAAATTTATAAGTGTTCTGAAAGTAAGTAAATTCGATAAATTTAGACAACCTTTAGCTTTTTATACTACTGTGAGTGTAGTCTTTTGTGAAACCGTTTCCTTGCCTAACAGAAGCATGGACATATTTTCTTGTTTAGTATTGTCTTGACAGAATAGCAGCTGTTGATGTTCTTCTTCATTTTCAATATCTCAGAAACTTTGAAAACCTGACGTATTACTTTTAATAGAAATTTTGACAAAGATTCTCCATAAATTTTTGTCATTTTATGCGATATTTGTGCAAATTTATGTGCTTCTGATTTTAACGATAATTCTGTAGGACTCAGCGTTATATTCATCAGAATTGAAGATTACTAAAAATTGTGAAGGTTCGTGCATAATATAGCTTCTCATTTCAGTTTTTGGTTGTAACTTCTTTTATTTATAGTTATTTTATTGTATTTATTCATTATCTGATTTTAATGTCTGTGTTTTCGGCTCCGCTACAATCTCCTCTCGCATTATACTTTTATTGCATCACTAATTAACTCATTCCTTTGTCGTGCTAGTGCTGTAGCGAAAACTTTGAATATCGAGCTGAAATAATGAATTGTCTTTTGGTTGCAGCGATAATTTTAATTTTACACAAATTCGCCTGTTGGATTTGTAAGATAAGATGAGGCACGATGTTTGGTGTTGCACTTTTTTTTAAATGTATCATTTTATTGATTTTTGTTGTAGCACGTTTCAGCTTGCTTCGCTTTTCATTTATAAATACAGAGAATATTTTCTCGTGCAAATCACAGCTATAACTAAAACCAGAACACAATATATATTCGATACTTAATATTGAACGCTAAGTCAAGTTTATGGCCTTCCGGTAAATGACAGAAAGTAAATTGCCCAATCACATTTATAAATTTTAATTACAAATATTTTTTTAAAAATGTATATATAATTAAAAGCTTAAATTATTCAATCGCTAATTTATGTTTTTCTTTTCATATTTTATGTATGAGTGCAATACATGGTAGTTTGATCCATATTGTTCACCACATTATATTTCCGTCATGTGACTCAGTCCATGCTGGAGCACCGCTTTGAAGAAAGTTTAGTCGAATGAATCGACCCAACTACTTATTATTTTTTAAAGCCGTGTACTTAATCTATCGGTCTCTTTTGTCTCGCCGCTGTCTTGCAGGGACATAAACACAGAAACACCTATTGTCAAGCGGTGGGGAACAAACACAGACACAAAGACACACATGTACACACATACACATGTACACGCACACACACGCGCACACACAAACAAACACAGACAGACAGACACACATATATGCGACGGGCTTCTCCCAGGCTCTCTCCACCAAATCCACTCGCAAAGATTTGGTCGGTCCAAGGCTAGTGTAGAAAATACCCAAGATGCTAATCAGTGAGACTGAACCCAGACCTATGTGTTTGGGAAGCAAGTTTCTTACCACACAGAAACATCAGATGATTGAGTTTCATTTTTCACCGTAAGAGAAAACTATAAATTAGCTTCTGACAAGATCAATAAGAACATGAGACCAAGGCGGCGAGCTGGCAGAAACGTTAGCATGCCGGGTGAAATGCTTAGTGGTATTTTGTCTGTCGCTACGTTCTGAATTCAAACTGCGCCGAGGTCGACTTTGCCTTTCCTCCTTTCGGGGTCGATAAACTAAGTACCAGTTACGCACTGGGGTCAATGTAATCGACTTAATATCTTTGTCTGTTCTTGTTTGTCCCCTCTATGTTTAGCCCCTTGTAGGCAATAAAGAAATAAGAAACGTTAGCACCCCAGAAAAATTGCTTAGCAGTATTTCGTCTGTCTTTATGTTCTGAGCTCAAATTGCGTCGAGGTCGACTTTGCATTTTATCATTTCGCGGTCGATAAATAAAGTACCAGTTGCGTACTGGGATCGGCATTTTGTCTGTGTTTACGTTCTGCGTTCAAGCATCACTAGCGTTGACCTTGCCTGTCATCCTCTCTCGAAGCACTACAGTTGATGTTATCGACTTAGACCCTTATTTTAAACTGCTGACCTTGTGTCAAAATTTGAAACCAATATTGCTCGCCACAGGAGGACATAACTGATTTAATCCACTTCAGTACTAGAATCCCACTCATATACAGTAATCCTTCGACTACCGTGGGTGTTATGTTCAAAGAACACCGCGATGGATGTAAATCTGCCAAGTAGAAGCAGTATTGTGTATATTTTATCATTAGTTTAAAAATTTGTATATATTTATTTTGTTATAAATGTATACAACACCACGGAGGAATCGACGTAAGCTTAAATAATAAACCGCGATAGGTGAATCGCGATAGGTGAATCACGATAAGCAAACTGCGATATGGCGAGAGATTATTGTATTGAAAACCATATAGGCTTGATGCAGAAATTTCTCTCACAGCGTCAAATAAGATCAGATTCCACTTTGGTTGAAACCTAGTCTCGTCGAATATGCTCACATTTCCTACATCTTGGTACATATTTTAGTCGTCATTAGGCTGCACTAATTAAACTAATATTGTTAAATCTAGAACATGAAAAAGTTGTTGTGAGGGAGAAAAACCAGCAATATGCAGCATGTCATCCACAAATGATTAAAGTTTGGTAACATGTACCATCGCAAAGAATTGTGCAGTCGGGTGCAGATATTGACGCTGTCTCTTTTCTCCCCCCCTCTCTCTCACTCTCTCTCTCTCCCTCTCTCTCTCTCTCCCCCTCTCTCTCTCTCCCTCCTTATATATATATATATATATATATATATATATATATATATATATATATATATTTGATCCATCAACATATTCAAGATGTTCTAGCAAACAGCAGAGCAGATTGATGCAACGCACAATGATGTGCCATGTTCGTGAAAACAAAACGCTGCTTGGTTCAGATATTCTGATCAGGAGCCGAATACTCTAACCACTGGGCTCCGCGTCAGTTGTAGAAAACGTCGTCTACGACAACAGAAACTACTACTACTACTACTACTACTACTACTACTGCTGCCACTACTACTACTACTACTACTACTACTACTACTACTACTACTACTGCTGCTGCTGCCGCTGCTTCTACTACTACTACTACTACTACTACTACTACTACTACTACTACTACTGTTGCTGCTACTACTGCTCCTGCTGCTGCCACTACTACTACTACTACAACTACCACTACTAATAATATTACTACTACTGCCGCAGCTACTACTACTACTACTACTACTACTACTACTACTAGTACTGCTGCCGCTGCCGCCGCTTCTGCTGCTGCATCTGCTATTACTGCTTCTGCTGTTACTACTCCTACTACTGTTGCTGCTGCTTCTACTACTACTACTACTACTGCTACTCTACACCGTTGCTGCTTCTGCTGCTGCATCTGCTGCTGCATCTGCTGCTGCATCTGCTGCTGCATCTGCTGTTACTGCTTCTGCTATTACTGCTACTATTAGTAGTATTAGTAGTATTAGAAGTAGTAATAGCAGTAATAGTAGTAGATCTACTACTACTGCTCTTTGTGGTATGGGTGGTGGTGATAGTAGTTGTGCTACTACTTCTCCTACTACTGTTACTACTACTAATCCCCCTCCTCCTCCTCCTCCTCCAGTTCCTCCTCCTCCTACTACTACTAGTTCAAAGTTCATTTACAATTAATATATCACTGCCTTAAAGACAAAGAAATTTATATCTATCATTGTATTCAGTACAAAATCAACGGCAGCGAAGACCATTGAAACATTAAACTATACTTAAATGTTCTTAGATGTATGAGCTATTTTAAAATAACCCTCCTGAATGCAATTATCGAGAAAATTATACCGATTAAACGTAGAGTTGAAAATCCAGACAAGAAAAAATCATGCTTACAGTAAGGAAAAACCTAAACCACTCCAATACGTTTTATCTTTCCTGTGTTAATAGAGTAGGTTCAATAGATTTCAATGAAGGAAGGTGATATAACACGTTTGAATGTAATCGAAAGACCGAATTACATAAAAAATGTTATAATTTGATAGTTTTCGAAAAGAGGACGTTATAGATTTAACAGACGACACTGTCTCGTGAATAACTCATTGAACCTGAAGCAACCTCCCCATTTAGCTTATTGTTTAATGTTGTAAATTATCGGATCGTTAAACCACAACTGAAGATTTTGTTCCATATGAGATTGAAGTGAAAGATAGACAGGCAAGGGTTTTCATGTTATTCATTGTTTGCCTATAGAAATATTTTAACTCAGCATTGCAAGATCAACATTTATTCATTGCCCTCATTGTTTAAAGCGATAAACTGTTTACATTCATGGTACTTAGTTTTAGCTATTTGCTGAGCTAGCGTGTGTTAAGCGACGGCATTGTCTATATCAAGTAGCTGTGTGTTGATGTTAAAGTTTGGTCAGTTGAACTCTGCCACACATTTCTGTTTCACATCAGAATCAAGTATTGTGACTTGCAATGTCCATCAGTGATTCTAATCTACTGAATATATAAGATTTCTTCTACCTCCTTTTTACAGTTCATTGACATGGAACTGTTGTTTAACAAAATTCAAAGCAAGGTAAAGCTTCTTCCATGCAACACCTTTGTTTAGTAATTCCGCGATATTGATTTTTGACCATTTATACTGGCTATCATACAGGAAATAATACAAAAAATAATATAATTAAAGCGATAGGTGAATATTAGAACAACATTTTTATTGTTTTAATAATGATAGAATACAACATTTCCGTGTGAAAGTAAAATAATTTGGAATAGCTGCCTAGTATTTGTTAGATGTATACGACTTGACGATGAAACGATATGACCTAATGATATGTTACGGATATATCAAATATTTGTAAATCAGATTCTTGTCTATATTCTGTCAAAACAATAATTCTCACTGAAAACAATATTCCGCATGAAAGCGGACAGCAATAATAGTATATAACTTTTGTACTTTTAATCTGTTTTGAAGTCTATTAAAATCTATTTGAGCGCCGTCTGAAGATGACGTTTCTTTCAAGTGGATATTGTGATGTCAATTGTAACTTGGATCTGAGCACAGATACGTGATATGTGGATCTAGAATATCAGTCAGTAAAATAAAAATGATAGGAGTAATTCGATTATATCATCCAATGATTAGAAGTACATTACTGCGCTGAATAATGGCACACATTACTTGTTAAAAGCCACAAAAAATATCCATCAACATCTATTAAATATTAAGAAACAAAGCAGCGACAGCTCACGAAAATGTCAATAAAATTCCTTACAAGTAGTGCATTGAAGTTTTAAAATTGATTGCTCCGTTATCTAACGAAGGTTATGTAATTATAAAGTCTCCCTTAATCTCTAACTCGCCATAATTTTATTCACATTAATGGAGCAAAACATCGCCTTAGGAATATTCATAGCTAATCAAAAGATGACAAAATAATCCAAAATAAAGTCATATCACCCGGCTCTAGAAAGAGTTAGAAAAGCGCACACTTAAAATGATGCATAAACGTTACGGAAAATGGAGCGTACACAATACTACGTCATAAACGAGATAAAACAAAAATCAAATATTACCACGAACACTCGCAGATATAGTAGTAAAGGCCCAAATAGTTTCACTACAATAAGTGTATACTAGATTTACACTCTATTCTGCAAATGCTATCAGCACAGCATATATTTATAAGATTAAAGACAAAATCTGAACTTTTCCATGCAGAACAGATTCGTGGAAAGCTTTCTTGTGTGGTTATTTTACATTATCCAATCAGTGAATAATCTTCAGGAATTTTTTTTTATCGCTGGGAACTGGTTCGAAGTAGACTGCCAGGAGGAAAGTATCTGGGGCAAGCATAGGACCAGACTGGCCAGCATCAAGCAGATATTTTTGACTAAAAGTTATTGCTCCTAGGTTGGAAAGTGTTAACCACTGAACGGTGTTATTCGATCTAGGTTTAAGCTGTTGATGCTACTCTACGTATAAAAGTGACTAGTTACGCTTGTTGCTGTATCTGATAAGTAAATACGCACGGAAGTGACTGCATTTACATTAATTCTTGGGTCGTATGCGCAACTTTGACAAACAAAACTAAGAGACATAATTACCTTTATCTTTCTATGTTGATTGTTGCATTTCAGAATATGTTCCTATAATTTTCTAAAGTCTTTCTATTATATTCTTTCTACATATTTACTGTTCCTATTTCATAATGATGGCATAATTTCAATGGGAAAACCTAAACGCAGTGGTACATGTAGATGTATTCTCTCTTGCATGCTAAAGGGCAGACAAACAAGATGGTTAACTTTTACTTGCATCGTGTCCGTATTTAGTAACTTATTTTTAAGCAATAGCATATGATTTATTCTGTAAGTATTAGTATAATACGTCAACAATATTCCTTCTTAATGAGTTCTTTTGATTTTGTGCGTTGTATCAAGAGAAGTAATGTCATCATGTCTATCATCTACTTATCCAAGCACTCAAACATTCCTATTTCTCAACCAAAGCTCGGAGTCTATCGACCTACCGACCAATCTAACACACAGCCTACATGAGTAGATCAACAGCAAAAAGCCATCTATAATAAACATTCTAAGTTCCACCGACGTCAGCAGTAGATTTCGAGCTAATTTCTAGCTTTTCACTCAATTAAATTATATTAGTAGCTATCTAGAAAGAAACACTAGTTAGCAGACTACAGGACAGTTTGCAAAATTTGTGTAGTGTACAAGAACAGCGCTTCCAGAATCTACCACTTCTTTTGCGTGGGGTGCATCAAGGAACCTTACTTTTACAAACACTTTTTCACTAAATACATAAACAGCATTCACATGCCTCCACAGCGATGCAGATGTAGATGATATCACACTCAAATTCTCCCGATACTGCACCACTGATACTTTCCTATTTAAATCACAGAGATCCGGCCTCGCAAGTATTATCTTCAAAATCGATTATCTCTCTCTCTCTCTCTCCTGTTTCCAACAACATCAGAGCATCTCGAATACATTCAGCTATCACGCCCAAGAGCATAAAATTACAGCACACTCACGTACGTACACACACAGCAGATAAAATTAGAAGTTGTTAAATAAAAACCGTTTCACAATTTTATAAAAAAACAGAGAGGGCATTAAGGAATATACTTACAGGGAGCTTATGCCCTTGTTCTGAGTGCTGCGTAACTGGTCCTAGCGGAAATTCTTTTCAGTTCAGAAGAACTGGATTATCCCTGGCTCAGCAGAATGTTTCATCTTGTTCAGGAGCTTCTGTGGCTTCATCAAGCGATTCACCTTGGCCTTGGCGTTCTCAATTTATTCCTTGTGCCTTTTGTATGAGTCATGGTAAAGGTTCTCATCCAGGGCCAGCTTCATGTCCCTGACTCTAACATCCATTTCCCTCGCTAAAGCCCAGATTGCTGTGCTCGACTCTTTCATCATCTTGTACCGCAGTCTTTGGATGAATACGTGCATGTGCACGCAGTCAGAACAACGCCAAGTGTGTCCTGTCCTGCTGGCTGTAACTGCTTAGTCTCCCTTGCAGCTGTCCATATCATGACTTTCAGCTTTTACAGTGTCCACAGAGAATTGAGCAGCAGTCGCGCTGTTGGCATTTTGATGCTAGGCACGAATCCTCAGGATACATGTAACACTTTTCCAGTATCCAGATAACTTCTACGCCTGCATGTCAGCTGACCTCCTCTCGACTACGAATTTAATCTTTATTCTCACCAACGCCGTTAACTGTTTACGAAAACATCACGTTGTTCCTGAATAAAGGAGATATAAACAATCGTCATATTTAGCCCGAATACCCGGGTGTTTTCAGCAAAATAAATCGCATTAAAGCACATTACAAATTCAATCTGTGAGAGGAACAGTGAAAATATGCAAGACTTTTCATAAGTTTACAATGTTAAATTGACTTCTTTTTCATCTACATTCCAACGATTGAGCTTCGTATCTTTGTTAGAAACTGGCTCCTTCTTCAGAGGAAGAATCTAAATACTATTGAAAACAGAAGAGAACATACATACATACATACATACATACATACATACGTACACAGAGACAAACATACATACATACATACAGAGCACAATGATTGAGTAGTAAATGTCATATCTTTAATTCTGATAAAGTGTTTCTTGATATTTCTAAAAATACACTTTTAATTTTATTGGGATTCAATGATATTTCGATTGAATGGAATTGAATAATTGATAATCGATTTACATCATAAGTACGATATATAAAAGTGACTGTCATTGATGTGTTATCGGGGAGGAGGATGTTTTCAAAGGTTCCGAAACTCTGTGGTCATTTGCTTATCAGTTTGATTCATGTGGCAAATGAGTCGCTAGTTCGATCTCTCTGTATTTGGTTTTCAAGATGTTTACATCCAAAGTAAAATTCTGGGGAAACAAACGAAGGCCTATTTATTTCAGCTGGTTCCGCATCTGCTGTAGACTTTTACTCAGCGTATGTGGTATGATGATAAGATTATCGCTGGGGCGAGGATTTCCACACAGAATTTGTGATGTGCAAAGAGCCGGAATTATATACCATAGGACATCTTGTTCCGACACTCTTCTAAATCTCTCAACCCATCACCCTGATTAGGGCAGGCTTATCATTTTTATCAATTTCGAAAGAATGAATGGGTGAGCTTGACTGCGACAAATTTGAACTCAGAGTGCTGCAACCGTATGTGAAATTAGAATACCTACACACACACACACACACACACACACACACACACACACACA
>NC_068989.1:76688571-76690155 GCF_001194135.2 Octopus bimaculoides
ACACACACACACACACACATATATATATATATATATATATATACATGGGGCTTGAAGGGTTTTGTAAAAAGAAAGTCGACCCAAGAATATACTTCTTTTAAAGCCTAATACTAATTCTATCGGGCTTTTGGCAAACCGCTAAGCTACATAGACATAAACATACCAACACCTGTCGTCTAGCAGCGGTGGATAGCAAACACGGACACAGACATACACGCGCGCGCGCACAGACACACGCACACACACACACACACACACACAGACATACACGCGCGCGCACACACAAACACACACGCACACACACACACACACACGCACAAATGTATATGTGTGTGTGTGTATGTTTGTGTGACCGATAGAATAAGTACTAGGCTTTCAAAGAATAAGTCCTGGGGTCGATTTGCTCGACTAAAGGCGGTGCTCCAGCATGTCCGGAGTCCAAATGACTGAAACGAATAGAAGAATAAAAGAAAAGAAAGAACACCTATGAATAATAGCATGTAAAATTGGGTTGCAAAACGGTTTAAGATACAAAAATTCGAAGGCATTGTATAATTAGACACAAATAGAGGTTATAGATTTTTCTAGTCCCAGCAAGACGTTATTTGTCCAAGATGATTTGATTGTTCCAATACTACAATATTTACCTGATGAAAATATACTGATAGGCAAATATATTGATAGGCTTTGTATTATTATTTTTCTCCACACAAAACAAATGAAGGATCTTTAAAGCAGTCTTTCTCAACAATTTTTTTATTATGAAGCCTTTCGATTTCTGATTTCTTTTGGTGGACCCTCATATGCATTCCCTGTTTAAAAGTAACTTCATAGATAGTCCTTTAAAATTTTCTATTTTGCTTTTTGCACATTCATTTGTATTGGGTTGCACTCACAGATAGAATATATTTCAGTGTCCGGAAATGTGTTGGACTATAAGCTCGAAAGTAAGAAACGTTGTTGTTTCTTGGAATAAATACGTCCAAAGCAAACTGTTTCCATGGACCCCTAAACTACTACCCTCGATCGCCGATCTAATATTTTGCTTGCGTGAACACCCAAATAACTTATATGTTCACCAGATGAGAACCAGTACTTTAGAACACCGCAAAATATGCCAAGTGGTAGGTCTTTCTTCTCTTACTTTGCGAGCTGAAACACCGCCTTATGTCACTACACATTTCATCTTTGCGCGGTCCATAAAGTAAAGTATTAGTACAAGATAGATAAATTTGATTAATAGCATGTCCTAAATTTCTGGCTTTATGCTTACGTCTGAAAAAACTACTCCATTCCTTAAGCCTCTCTACAAATTGCTTTTATTTTTCTATCTAATTCTACATCTCTTCAGGAGTATATTTTAGGATTAATGTCACACTTGTCAGCTATTAAAAATCTAATAAAAGCATCCATTGAAATATCATTATCAAAATTCTTATACATTCGTCCATGATATGAAGTTCCATTTATGTAGTGTGTTTACGAGTTACATTCCCATGTGAATGTTATTCAAAATGATGTTTCACACTATAACGTTAAATTCCTTTCTAAATTGATCATACCCTGTTTTATTTATAAAACCAA
>NC_068989.1:76690233-76696740 GCF_001194135.2 Octopus bimaculoides
TATATGTACATATCTTCCTTTAGGTACATTTGTGATTTACTCTGTATGTTTTTATTTTCTTTCAGCCGAATGTTGTTTAAGTGAAACGATAAATTTGCGACAAAAATCGAATTTATGGTCGAAGGAAAACAAAAATTGTAATTGAAAACATAAAGGAAAATAGGGAGAAACATTTCAGCTTGTAATAGTGTATAGACAAATGAATCGTGAATTGTCTTCTTACGACTGGAATGAGAACGCCATGGTGCTGCACGACTGCAGAGAAATCTATACAAAAGGAACATGATATTTAGAAAACAAACCATTGATAGCAACGCATTTACCTTCATAAACAGCAACTCTAGTATTGTGCGCAGAAAATGTTTAAATCAGCATGGAGTCGTTGATATTAACTAAATAATAGAGAAGTAAACAAAAGAATCAAAATATCCCTCTAGTGTAACAGAGTTTTACATGAACGTTTCAAAACAGCCAATAAAAGGAATTTCAAGCAAGAGACAATCAAAAGATAATCATCACGGACGATTTTTGATAACCAAAAGTTCCAAAGAGCTTATTTTCGACGTGAGCATCTAAGACGAATTAATTTCTAAATTTCTCCCTTGTTTCCGATGAGGGCTGGTGATAACGGATATGACTGACGGTATTAAAGTCAGTTCCCATCAGACAATCTAATTGGTTTTCTGACTGATAAACGATATGAAAGAACTTTGCAGGGAAAGAAGAGAAGGTAGGGGAGGAGGTGGGAGTTACCTACCTAGAATTTATGTTTCTCATTTAATGTTTCACTCGACAGTTTATATGTTCTCACTGAGAGTCCTTCCTTGATTTACTGTATTTTTCTTATTTTTCACTTTTATCGTTTATTCTGCAGTGCGCCATGGGTAGAGGAAGCTAACATCACCAATGCATATTGAATGTTATTTGATAAAGGGCCAACAAGCATCATTCTATCTATCAGTACTGTGAGAAATCGCACAATTTAGATAAAGTAAACCTAAAAGATAAGCAGAAAAACAAAGCGGAAGTTTAACACCCCCACCAAAAAAAAAAAAGAAAGTAAAAAACAACTAAACAAGCAAAAGCTACATTATCATAAAAAGCAACAATAAAAAGAAAGAGATGATTAGAAACATGCGGATACTGAGATGTAAAATAAAAATCAATGTAGTAGATCAGAAATGTAGTTTTAAAAATTATATCTCAAACGAACCTTTTCTTTCTTTTTTTTGCCTATCACTTGCAGACATCATGTTACGGTGCCAGTTGATATTTTTATTTCTTACATTTGAACTGCGATCCTTCACACAGTTATTATCTATAACCAACAACTACCACCACCACCACATACAAACATACATTATTCGTGACCCCCGACAGAGGATTTCTTATCTGATATCAATCCAAAGTAGCATACAATCAGTAAGTAATAACGAGACGGAAGAAGGCCAGCTGCAACTGATATGAATATGATATTCCGCCATTACATAGCATCACAAGTTAAGACACGAGCTGTTAGTACAAAAACTGTACCATTTGTCTGACCTCCCTGTTTAATTCAATTACAAGAAGGTTCGGTTAATTATGGGACGTTTTATTGTATAATCACGTATCTCTAATACAAGTGTTAATCGAAATTTCTCAAGTTCATCTCTTCTTAATGTTATGAATTAATCGAAATTTATGGTTGTAACATCTCTTTATATAAGGTCATATTATCAAAATTGTTAGACATAAATTGCGATTGGTTTCTTAGACACAAATAACCTTTTGTAAGTTAAGTAAAGCAAGCCAAGGATTTCATTCCACATTGTTATTGGATTTTGGTTCATTGACAACAAAGATACGAGAAGAAAAATCTTTATGAAACACCAAAGTAAACACACCTTAGGCGACAACACTTATATATGTTCTTTTTCATTTGCTTTATTTCTTTTCTGTCTCGCATCCCACTCTATCGGAAAGTCAATAGCGAGAACCATTAGATTGTTCAAGCTTGCAGCATAGACGTATTAAACTCCACAAACTTACTAGTAAATGCACTAAAGATTTTCAAGTCGGTGCTCCTATAACGAGCAGCCTATCGCTGTGTCTCTAGTTACTGGAAATATGACGGGAGGTCTGCCATGACGCCTTCAAAGCGTGATTACGAAAACGGATCAATGAAGAAATATCTAATCTGAACTGATCTTATAATATAAAAGGCTGATCACAGAATACCAAAACTGGTAAGACATATCAAATACTCCTTGATCATATTTACTGGAATGTGCCAAGGAAAACGAATTTGTAAATGTTATAATGTTTATGCTTAAAGTACTAAAACATAAATTATAAACGGTGTGATACAAAATGTATGTCATTATTCCATATTATATCCATTTAAGTCATTCCTATCAATTCACCTAATTACAATTTTGTTTCTATATCATAAACAATGCTTATGATCATTCATAAATTCAATAATAATCAGTAATAAGTTAGACCGCACATAACTGCAAAAATATCCAGGTAGATAGCAAGCTCTAGTGTAAAATATTCGGTACATCGCCCACTGTAGCAATACTCACTACACTCTGTGTAAATACTTAAGTAGCATTTTATAATATATCTACAAAGGCAGACGACTTCGAGTAATGGAAGCTATTAAAACATGACGACTTAACCTTCCTCAATACTTGCATTAAAGGTGCGCTTAAAAGGGTTTCAGTTGAAATACAAACAAAAGAATTTCCGGATGGTAAAGATGAATAGCACGTCATGGCGCTCGTCCACAAAACTAGAAATAATTGCTTTTGTCTAGATAAAATAGACGTTTTATTTTGGAAGGGAGAATATACAGGTAATACTATTTACATGCAATAAATACTTTCTTCTCTTTAAATAGCGATTTCTTTTGCCTAGGCATTATGACTTTTTCATGGATAAAAATTGCTAAAAATGTCTCTAGCATAAGACAATTTATTGATCGATGATCACTATATATTATTTTATTATCTAGAATCTAAATTTTCTAAAATAATTTGCTTGTCTAGCAGCAACTGACAGTTTTGTCAGATGATAACATACAAACAAGTCCCGTTTGTCAGCATTCATTGATTGTATCTCAGGTATCTACTCTTTTGGATGAACGAGTTTATCAGAAATCTGTTATTCAGAAACAGTTAGCTGCATACAACTACGTAACCTCGTTGGAACGGTTTCTCCTTACGTCATCTGATAATAACATAATTCATATCAGAGTTTAAACTACCGTCAGCATATTTTGAACGCTATATTGTGATACGTATAATACAGTACTGGTAAGGTTAACAAAAATTACATCCATTCGTCGTTCATGCTTAGCAGCTACTTTATTTAGGTTACCGTGTATTGACGAGCAGACATAGCCTCTCTCTCTCTCTCGGTCACGTTACCATTCACTCAGTGGCAGAGAGAGAGAAAGGCTGTTGCAGCAGTATTCGGCCGATAAATAGTACATTGAAACAGCATAAACAAGCACTGACTTCGACACCCGGGCCAGGCATTGAATCCACAAACTTATGATTAGACAATGAATACCCTTACCACTTGGCCACGTGATTTCGCACTGGGGATTTACATGGCATAAATATCTAGTGTTCGGTAATCCAGTAATCCAATAATTTGCAATAACAATAAAGCAACATTTTAATTACAGTTGATATTTCAATTACAGATAATGATATAACATTGGGAGAAGCTTCAATAGAAACTTTTGACGTACACTGGAAGCCAATATATGCATAACAACTAATTATTTTTCCGTTGGAATTAACTATATTCGGTGCTACCGGCTATCAACTCATACATCAATGTTAACGTGCTACCGCTACTTATAACGATAAGTTGATTCAACTCTGTCGTACATGCTTAAATTTATTCATACTTGGCTGCTCAGAGATGAGAGTCATTGACAACCCCGACGACATCTTAAATGGCCGTAAAGGTAACAACTTTAAAAATGATCTATCACAGCCTTTCATTTCTAAATTTTCTTGGCCTTGTTAATCTTATTATTTCCTTTAGTCACAATAAACTAATTATGAAAATATTGAGAGACTTTCTATTCTCCTCTAAGTTATATAGTTACGAAACCACCAAAAGGTACTCAGTAACATTAAAATTAAAAGGCTTTCAATGATTTGTACAACTGGTGTCTAATACCCCCTTGTAAAGCATAACGAAGAAAGAAGTTGTTGTGTGAAACATTACATAAAAAAACGATTCCACATTAAATCGCTCATTAAAATTACACAGTGCAGTGACTACTACTACGGCGGGCGATGGACGGAACATATTAAACTAGAGTTTGCATGCGGTCTAACTTATTCCTGATTATTATTGAATTTATTTATGATAATTACCATTTTTTAAGATATAGAAACAAAACATCTAATTACGGCTTTGGTATTCATTGTTACTGTGAAAATGCTGCTAACTTTGACCAACAAGCAATTAGTTTCGAATTTGTTTTACCTATATATGGATCCAGTTTCTCTGGCGGTTATATTCTTCCCTGGACGGGATGGCGGTCCGTCACATGATTACGCACTTTTACAAGTTGCATGGACTGGGGAGAAGTGAAATGAAGTGTTTAGCTAAAGAACACAACGCGTCGGTCGGTCAACAAATTGAAACTACAATCTTACGATTATAGATTCAACGCAATGACCACTAAGACATGCGCCACTGAATATTAATACAATAATATAACATTGGTTTCTAATTTTTGCACAAGACCAGTAATTTTGATGGAGATGCTGAGTCAATTAGATCGAGCCCCGTGCTCAACTGTTACTCAGTTTCCCAACCCCGAGAATATGAAAGGCAAAGTTGACACGGGTGGCATTTGACCCGAGAATGTAAAGATGGATGAAACGCCGTCAAGCAGTGTACCTGGCATGCTAGCGATTCAGCCGGCTTGCCGCCTTAATTTATTAATATAATATTATGAATTCAATTATTTTAATAATTATATTCATGAAATATATATTACTTGTGTACTTGTAGAGTTGAAAAGAAAGTAATTAAGGAAATCAATGTAATACTATATATTCCGATTTTTAAAATGTTATACTCACACCAACACATGCAAAGACAGACACACATACGCACATAACTATATGCATACATGTAAATGCTCACAAACAACATTGCCACAAACACCAAACTTACCTTGCAGAAAACTACAAAAAGGATGATTCACAAAACACTACCAAACTGCATATAAACACTGAAAAACACATACTAACGTCACCATACACATATATGTGGATATACAATGTAACATATTTTCAGAAGCCCTCTCAATGCTCAATGTCGTTCATTGGTTTTATTATTTCTTTTCGTTCCGTGTTCATTCGCTTTATGTAATAACAACATTAATAACAGTGGTAAAAATAACAATATTAGACTGCATGACGAAGAGAATTGAAGGAAACAACGCGGTTGTAGTGAGGTTAAAAGCTAATATCTTAGCAGTAAATTTAATAATCTATATATAGATTCAGTACAGGTTAGTAGAATTTCAAACTTGCTCATACCGTGTGCTTCTGAATTATATCAACAGATTTTAGCTTCTCTGCTCAGCTTTTCAACTTTTTTGTGTTCCATGTATGTGTTTTTACAATAGATAGACTGCACCAGGGAATTATGGAAATACAGATCAAACTGAATGCCGATGTCAGTTTACATAACAATGACACTTTTTTTGCTAACAAATTCGCAAAATTATTGAATAAGTCAGCTGTTGCTTTGATGTATTTCACATGCAATATTTTCTGCTAAAAAGACAGAAAGATATAAATCTCACGTCAAGTATATATTGGAAGAAGTCTCAATCTAAGAAGAAAAAAAACGCCTCCGGTAGCAGTAAATTTCTCTCGAATGATTTAGAATATTTAATGCTTTAAAAATCATAAACAAATATGCCTTGTGAAAAACATGTGATGTATATGCAAATAAAGAAATATGAATATGCGGCATTCATTCTTTGTCTGACTGATTTAGTGTGAAAGTATCTTTCTGTCGTTCTCTTTACTTTTCATTGTTACTGGATCTGAAGGAAATGGCAATACACATTACCTTAACAAAATCTCCAAATTTGAGACTGACGTAATTAGTGTTTCGTTTAAACTGTTGCAAGTGGATATATGGAAGAGAATATGAATACGATAAAGTTCCAAGGGATTGCGATCTGGGAAGTAAGGACTGCACGTGGATGACGCTTTGGTGTGAAATGTCAGAAAGTATCATTTACGTAAGAGGGATTGTTCCATTGGGGATGAATGTAAGCATATCGTTGATTCATAGGAGGAAGAGTATAGGTAGCAGTATCCTAAAACCGAAGCGTGGCAATATGTACCGGAGAGAGATTCAATGGTATGCATTGTGATAATGTTACAGGAAGCAATCAAGTCAAGTGGCGAGAGAGAGAGAGAGAGAGAGAGAGAGAGAGAGAGAGAGAGAGAGAGAGAGAGAGAGAGA
>NC_068989.1:76697636-76701681 GCF_001194135.2 Octopus bimaculoides
ATATATATATATGAACCAAAAAAAAAAAAACAAACGAAGACTGTATGTATGTATAAATCTATTAATCTATTTTCGTTTGAGCATTTATTTGAATGTAAGAAACATACAAACGTATATATATGCAAGCCAATATATGTGCAAAATCACAAAAGTATGTCTACTAACGTTGAAAGAGATTAATCTTACCCTATTCCAGTAACGATGAATTCTAAAAAAAAACTATAATAAAAAACAGACGACTAAGAACATAATACTGAAACAGTCTGACGCATCTCGTATTTGTATACTCATGCAGCTGGGTGCGCATGCACACAGACGAGGTGGTATTAAAATGTTTCCGGAGTGGTTATGTGTAATAAAAAAATAGCTTATAGACCGCCGTCTCCTTCGAAATAGTTCCTTTGCGCCACAATACACCGGTCCCAGTGTTCCGGCCACTTTTGTAATCCGGCCCGAGAAGACATTATCCATAAGCAAGTCGAGGATCTTCCGCGATTCGCTCTGGTTCTCAATAATGGTGTCAAAACGGTAACCTTCCAGCAGCATATTTATCTTGGGGAAGAGACGGAAGACCCCAGGTGCTAAATCTGGCGAGTAGGGCAGGTGCAGAAGCGATACCATGTTGTTTGGGCGAGATACTTGAGAGTGAGGAGAGCTCGGTAACAGGGTACATTGTGGTCGTCGGGAATCCAGTTCTTCGCGCTCCACGGAACCGGTCGCTTTTACCGAATGTCTTCTGTCAAACTCTTCAAAATGTCGCAGTAGAACTATCGATTGACGGTCCGGGCCTGGGGGACGAATACTTGATGCACAATACCACATGCTCTTGATTGAGTTGCATTTCTGTCGTGTTTTCTTTGACCGAGGAGATGAAGGCCTCTTACATTGTGGTGACTGCTGCTTCATCTCAGGATCGTACCCATAGATCGAAACCCCGTCACCGGTGATAATCTTTGACATGTAGGATGGGACATCAGCGGACTCTGATGGAAATCTTGACAGACTTCGACGCGATATTCTTTCTGCTCAGTGGTCAGCATGCGTGGACAAACATGGCAGAGAAACGCGGCATGTTCAATTCAGACATTAGGATTGTCTACACGGATCCATGCGACAGTCCAGCAGCATCATTAATGTTGTTGATTGTCCTCCAACAATCTAATGTTCAAGCTAATAAACTTTCTCTATATTTCCGAGAATAACGTTCGATACAGATCTTACCAGAACACTCATCGCCTCGTCACCGTGAGCTTCTCGATGCGTGATCGATGTTTCTGTAGCAGACATCCCAAGTTTAACACAAAATTACTTCACGTTACTTCTTTGTTTCAACTTCCTGCTCATGACAAAATCGCAGGCTACAGCTTCCACGTGATCACAAAAACACAAATTTCACAATTTGCGAAGTAAACACAGCGATGTCACTCATCAAGGCCACTGCTAACTCTCACTGAGCACGCAGTGTTGTGCTGCCATCTGTTGGCGCGCTACACAACTAGCCCCAGTTTTATTTTGAACGTCCTTTTCTCAGCACACTAATTGACATATATCCATTAGTCCCCAAAATTATTTATATATATATATATATATATATATATATATACATATACATGTGAACACAACTTTATGCATAAATAAACGATACTAGACTATTCCACTCTGCTTATGCTTGGAACTCTCGTAGAGTACATGGAAATATATACACAGGTCTCTTTCTCTTTCTGTCTCTCTCTGTCTCTCTCTCCTTCTCACTCACTCACTCTCTCTTTCTTCTCTCACTCTGTGTGTGTGTCTCCTGAGTGATTAGTTTAGGAGCTAAATGCCATGCTTGAACATCTAGTATCTTGTATACAGCCGTTGTACCTATTATGTTTTGCCTGGTATTTCATAGACAATCAACAAAATAAAAGAGTCGTGATTATTCCACGTGGTTCTCCCATTATTATATGATATCAGTTATAACTCCTTCAGTGGTGTAGGGATATCAAATTAGATACATAGTCTTTGTTTAACTTTACGAGCATAGACTAATGTGAAATCGTTGCTATTGTTTTAGGTCCAGCGTTGAAGTGGTAGGATGTCTAATACTGGATTATCCTAATTAATGTTGGATTTATACATTCCCATTACATTTTTATGTTATGGAACCATAATACAATTGTATTCTGTAAATATGTTTGTCTTCTCTTGTGTGTGTGTCGGTGGGTGTTTTTGCATCAACGTTCTGAGTAAGATTTAGAAACAAAGATAGATGGACAGATAGAAGATAGCCTTTTGCATTTCACAAAAGGACAGCCGTAAATAATGAAGATAGTGAATTCTGCTTTAAAACGCAAAACGCTACCTGAGAGCCAAGATGTAGAATCATTCGACTGGACTTAATGAACGTTCCAAAAATTTGCCAAATTTCGAAATATGCACAAAATCTAAACCACTTTAGAGGAGAAAATACATGTTTCGCTTGATGAAATACATTCTTTACAACGTAGATACTAAATACATAGCCGTTATCCAATAATATTTCTAACATTTTATAAATAATTTAGCATCAAGCCCTTCGCCACCAAATCAAGATACCAAGGAAATTGCTAATACCTTAGAGTGCATCGCCTCAGAGAACCTCGCAATTACGTTTAATGACTATAAATTCTCTATCTTTAGCAACCGTAAATATACGTTGAATAAAGTAGCAAAACGTAAATTAGGAACAGTTAACAAGCAAATTCTCGAGATGGTAATTCTTAGAATAAACAATACAGTACCACTTGCATGATGAAATATCAGTATAGAACTTTTAGTATGATTATGTGTGATGTCTACAACCAACATCTTTGGATATTCAATCAATATACATTCCTGATTTTCAACATTCTATCATTATGACCCTCACTTTTCGAAAGCTCGTCGTCCGAAAATACAACCACGTGAATGAACGAAAGGAACATTAAGCATGCAAGAAAATCTCTTTTGTTTTTGATAGTTCAACGGAGGCAAAATGAGAAAGATGCGAATTATCCGATACCTCTAAAGATATCCAAAATGTGCAAAATAATAAGAATTTATAATCCAAACCTTTTCCAAAAAATTATAAAAATTTTTTTTTTTTTTAATAATTTCACATATAATTTTATTTTATATTATCTAAATCTATGAACAATATTTGGAATACAGGACAATATAATGGATTTTATACATAATTATTATGGAATTACTACAGAAGACTTACCAAGGAGGCATATATGAATTTAAAGATTCTCATACTAAAGTGTACTTACCAAAATCAAAAGCAGTAATTTTTAATTTATATTTCAAACAAACACCATTTTCCCATGTTACTTCATAATTGGCCGCAGCTCTAAGCTGAAACTTAAAAAAAAAAAAAAAAAAAAAAAAATTCGTAAAATTGTACAAATTTCACATTTGAAATTTTTGTGGAACAGAAGAGTTATCTATAAATGCTTATCAATATAGGATTCCATTATTCTATATTATCTAAGTCTATAAATTATATTTGGAATACAAGAAACTATAATGGATTTTACACATAACTGGATTATTACAGGAGACTTACCAAGGAAGCATATATAGATTTAAAGACTCTCATACTAAAGTGTACTTACCAAAATCAGAAGCAGTAATTTTTGAATTTTAATTTATATTTCAAACAAACACTATTTTCCCATATTACTTCATATTTAAAAAAAAATTACCATTCGATAAATTATACAAATTTCACATTTTATATCTTTGAAGAGCAAGAAGATTTGTCTATAAATGCTTATCAATATAGAATTTCCATTATAGGGACAGCACTTCTGCGAAACGATCGTAAGGCGCTTTGTAAATTCAATTCGAAACTTTTAAACTGTCATATTTATTATCATATATTTATACTTATACATATTAACATTTATTTCTGCATATTAATATTTCTAATACAACAATTATTTTACACACGTATATATTTCTCTGAAGAATTTTCTAATATTGATTTCCTGATATTTATAATAATATATTATATAATATATTATATATATATATATAT
>NC_068989.1:76703178-76707494 GCF_001194135.2 Octopus bimaculoides
ACACACACATATATATACACCAGGCCTCCTTTATCTACTAAATCCACACAGAACGCTTTATTCGGCCTGAGGCTATAGTAGAAGACACTTACCCTAGGTGTCACCCAGTGTGCCTGAACCGAGAACCATCTGGCTGAGAAACAAGCTTCTTACCATACAGGTACAAACACACATAAATTTCCACACACACACGCACGAACAAACACATGCACACACATGTGTGTGTATTTGTGTGCGTAAGAGAGAATGTGTGTGTGTGTATTTGTGTGTTTGAGAGAGAAAGTGTGTGAGAAAGAGTGAGAGTGAGACGGAGAAAGAGAGAGAGAGAGTGTGAGAGACAGTGTGTTTGTTTGTGTGTATTTGTATGTTTGAGAGAGAATTTGTGTGAGAGAGAGTAAGAGAGATCGAAAGAGAGAATGAGAGAGCCAGTGAGAGAGAAAGTGTGTGTGTATGTGTGAGTGCGTGTGTATTTTCTTTGTGTCAAGACGTACATAATTCCTTGAGCGATGCATATTACACTCAATGATTCGATTCCAAACACACTTGTGAGTACAAATATTGTCCAATAGTCCGAATAAATTATGAATCAATTAAAATCTAAACGCAATTATTTTTCGCAGAATTCACAGTTCTAAAATGCTCACTTATACGTCTTATTCAAATCTTATGCTGAATTTCTCCTCCGGATTTCCCACTTCATGTCAACCGTCATGTGAAATAATTGGTACAATCTTATATTTTGATTAAGTACGACTACTACTTTGTTAACACTTAAACGATATTTTCAATTGAATTCTCAATGATTATTTAGCTTCGATAAGGTAAAAGGCAGCGTACGTTTAGCATCAGGTGTTTGATTGGTCGCAAGGCATAATATAAATTGTCGATGACTTTCTATATTTTGTTAGATATAACCGATGTTTTATATTGTTATTGTTATAGGTAAAATAATCCGTGCACTGAAAAGAATATTTTCCTTAGCGTAGAACACTGATAAGCGGATTGTGCTGTGCTGTATTAAAGGAATAGTCTATACACACAAGTATATGTGACTATGTAAAATGGAAGCAACGTTTCGAAGAATGACATTCATCACAATATATTTCAAGAATGCGGAAATTTTATTCATCAAAGTAAGTACTATTACAATCAACATATTTTTTTCAACGAGTTACAAGTTTCTCTATTTTGGTAACATAAAAGTCTGGAGTTCTGGAAATGATGAACTCCTTTAATGCACCTTCTGCATCGGTTTGAATTTTGAACCCCTTCTCTTACAGGAAACCATCAATGTGCTTGAAAGAGTGGTAGTTGGTAGAAAAAATGCCTGGAGAATAAGCTGGCTGAGGAAGAACTTCGTAGCCAAGTTCCCTCAACTTCTGGAGAGTCATTAGTGTGGTCGAGCATTGTCATGAAGAATGATTGGCCCTCTTCTGTTGACCAGTTTGGGACGGAGGGGTACCAGTTTTTCGTTGACTTTAGCAATTTCATGGCAATGTGTTTCTGCAGTAGTGTTTTTTCTAGATTTTAACATGCTATAGTGGATGAGCCTAGCAGTACACCACCAAAGAGTCACCATAACCTTCTTTCTGAAGAACTCGGGTTTAGGGAAGGTTTTTGGTGCTTCATTTTGCTCCAGTCACTGCGAAGAACGTTGTTTATTATTGTAGAGAAACCACTATTCATCGCAAGTTACAATACGGTCGAGAAATTTATCGGTCTGGTTACAGAGAAGAGGCGACGAGTAAATTTCATATTTGCGCATTTTCTCATTTTCATTCAAATCGCGTGGTACCCATTTGTCGAGCCTTTTTGATTTTCCAATCGCATGCAAATGGATAGAGTCAGTTTTCTGGCTAACTTGTAGTTCATTCGCCAGTTCTTGAGTGGTTTTACGTGAATCTTTCTCAACGACGGTCTTTAATCGATCGTCATCGATGCCAGATGGGCGTCCACTACGTTCACAGTCTTCAAGGTTCAGGTCTCCACTGCGAAATCGTTTATACCATTTGCGAGCTGACCACTCTCTGGTCTTTTCCTCAACAAATGTTTCGTTAATATCGCGAGCAGTTTCAGCTACTTACGTCAGTCTTTGAAGCTGAATAGCAAAATTACTCGAATATCGAGCTTTGACGGTTCCATGTCAGATGATTATAACAACGGTGAAAAAAGTATTAATGTTAATTTATTGATGCATTTGGGCAAATCTGTCTGTATTTTCAGACAATTGCAACAAAAACGTATAAAAAATTCAAAACTCTGCAAAATTCCGGTACAAATTCTTCATGGTTCAAAACGTTGCTTACATCATATTCAACCTTATATTTACGTATGCTCCCCAATATATAATACTTACATACTTATATAAATATGTATGTATCAATATATATAAGTGTACATGTGCATAGATATATACATATAATTTTATATTTAAATATCGAACCATAGGCACACCTGCACACTTATATGTCTACGCATGTTAAAAATTTACCCGACTTTTCCTTGATGTTGTTTGTTCATTTTTCTCTCTCTCTACCTCTATTTCTTTCCCTCTACGGTTCCTTTGTAGGTAGCGTTTGCAAGGTCATTCGATCTTGTTACATGGCCATGCCACCTCCACAATTTTGTTTTTTAGCGTTGTGCGATCTTCGTGGTGGAGCCAATACGATACTACGTACTCCTCTGTTTAACATGTTACAGTAGTGTATCATTTCCTCTTAATCTCTGCTGTGTGAGTTTATGTTGTGCATGCGCACAAGAATAGAGGCATTCCCATTACATACAGGAATTTGATTTTGTTTTTTCATAATGGCATTCGCATCATTTCGTATTCCTTTCATTGTCGTTATTACAGTCACTGTTCTTAAACGAGATGTCCGTTAAGAGGCACTGCTGACATTCGTTATGAATTAGTTTTCTTTTTTTCAGCATTGCTATCCATGGCCTACTTAGGGGAAGTTGTTTTAAGGTCCTTGAATCATTCAATCGTTTCATCTTCCCAGCCAGTTAGCTCATCAATGTCATGATCAGCATACCGTTGATGTGTCAATGACTCCATCTCTGCCACATGATCTTCAAAGGGTATCATTCGTGATCGCTTTATCAAGTTCAAACTACTAGGCGAAATGAGAATACCCTGATAGATTTGTGCACTAGTATCACTACTACATTATTTCCGTTATGTTTAAAAACATTTTCGGCTCCATAATAGATATTATTGCAATGTGAGATGGGTGTGTAGTAATGATCGCAAGCTAAATAGGAAAGTTGATATCAGATTTCCGTTACGATTCTGGCTATCTTTCTAAATTATGAGGCTTATGAGAATTCAAATTAGCGCTGCGATTGTTTAGTTCAATAGTGATATAGCCTGAACGATCGAACGTTGAAAGGCATCCATTTTAGATAGCATAAACACACATGCAGATATACACGTTTGTATACACTGACAAGTATTCATACACATAATCACACACGCAGCGTAATTTTGGCTGGAAAAGGTTAGTCGATCGATTGACTGGTCTGTATGTAAACGAGTTTGTGATTTTAAACATGGCTAAAGGATACAACCTCTGATAACCTTACGTTAAATTTTCCCTGCGGTAAGTTAAATAATTATTTATCTTCCTTAGCCTGAGCTTAATTTACTATTATAGAAAAATGATCGTCTGAACATTTATTCCAGCACCAGAGTTTCAATGGGTACTTTAAAATAGAACATAACACACACACACACACACATACACACACAAACACACACACACACACACACACACACACACACACTCACTGTATATGTATCAATATGTGTCTGTGTGTAGATAGATGAACAGAAAAATGTACCCAGTCAGAACTCAAACATACTCGCATTCACGTATATTTTGCTAATCAGACATGTTACTGATGTCATTTATGCAGGTACTGATCAATTTGATGGCGTCTAAATTTCTAGAACCTTTACAATTTTACTACCGAATATTTAATTTGAGTCTGATTTTGGTACACACATGAGTTCTCTCTTTCCGAGTATTTCAAATATAAGCGATTGTTAATTGGTTCCTCTTTTCAAAGACAGAAATAAAATACCGCCCCACCATAACTACATACTGTTAAGATATTTTACATTGCATAAACCCGCTTTTTATGTAGTTGCAGTTGGTGACAGTACCGAAAGAAGTTTCAGGAGCAACAAAAATTTGATAATGACTTCGAGTTTCGACTTGATGCCGTTCATAATACTGGAAGGTTGAAATCACTATTCCTCTCTATCCCGTCTTTATATATATATATATATATATATATATATATATATATAT
>NC_068989.1:76711166-76715894 GCF_001194135.2 Octopus bimaculoides
ATATATATATATATATATATAGATAGATAAATAGATAGATAGGTAGATATAGATATAGATATATATGTTCCTGGCTTTGGGTAATAGAAGAAAATTGTGGATCCATTGATTATGATTTTATTCAACGTAATCCTTTCTCAGATGGAGATTGTTATTGAAGTGCTATTTCAGTTCTTCTTAAAATAGGACTCGGAAGAGGAGCCTCTATCCAGGCCTTTAGCGATACTTTTAAAGCCAGGAACTTTTCAGCAGTCCTTCATATATCATTGGTGTCATCTTCCGCCATATCGTGGCGAAATCTTTCAAATACTTACTGTGTAAATGTTTATTCAACCAATCAAAAATTGACAGCATCATTTTTAATCATATGCCGTTTGTTTTGGTCTGGTTTGTACAAAAATATCCTATGCGTACCTTTTGAGTATTATATTTTTGTGTCATGCAGTAGAATGTATGTCCAAGTACCTTTTCTACTCTATATATTTTCTTTTTCTGTTTTCTCAATCTATCAACGTCTCAGTCTTTATTTCTCTTTGTGTGATTCTGCGCTCTATCACAGTTGGAAGTTATATTCTTTTTATCTCTAGGAACAAGACCCAAACATTTTGGGAAGCGGCCAGCCGATTAGATCAACACGAGTACGCATTTGATAATTAATTTATCGACCCCGAAAGGATAAAAGGCAAAGTTGACTTCAGCTGAATTTGAACTCAGAACGTAAAGACAGACGAAACACCGCTAAGTATTTCGCCCGGCGTGCTAAAATTTCTGCCAGTACGCCGCCTTACAGTTGGAGGTTATATTGATAGGCCACTTACACAAATCCATTCACATTTACACCTACACCCATTCACATATGTATGCAAAAGGCATGGTTTGGAATCATGCGTAGTATAATTTGACTAACAATTACTGTGAAGTCATTCTTTTATCGTGTGTGTGTGTGTATATATGTATGTATATATGCATCTATACATACATACATATGTATGTATCTATACATATATACGTATGTATGTATGTATGTATGTATGTATGTATGTATGTATGCATGCATGCATGTATGTATGTATGTATGTATCTATCTATCTATCTGTCCATGTATGTATGTATGTATCTATCTATCTATCCATGTATGTATGTATTTATGTATGTATGTATGTTTGTATGTATGTATGTATGTATCTATCTATCTATCTATCTATCTATCTATCTATCTATCTATCTATCTATCTATCTATCTATCTATCTATCTATCCTGCTAAATGTAGTATTTCGTATATTCTAATTGTTCATTAAAATAAAATAAAAATAACAGTTCGGTAAATGGGCGTAATTTCGAAATAAGCACACCTTCGTAACGTTATAATTTTAAAAATTCATTTACCTTTTGTTTCAAACACAATTTTAATTATTTTAAACAAGTAATTACGCTTGTAGATAAAGAAATATAAAAAGAGGTTTCTGAAATTCGCAATTAATTGGAAAGTCTTTCTTTAAATATAAAAATTAGATCAACTATAAATATATTTCAAGAAAATGATTTCTCCTTAGAATTTAGTCTTCTTTCACAAGATTGAATGTATTTCTTCAAAATGAAGCATTTCTCCAGCCTGTGAACTGAGTCAATTCATTTTTGTTATGAGGTGGGTGTGTCTGTGAGCACGAAAACTGGACTAACAAATTGCCTGTTTGGATAAACTTTAGAAGGTTATGAAATTCTCAAAACCATGGCCTTGGAAAAATTATATGGACGCAAAATTATTTTTCTCATTAATGACGAGAACGTAATGCAAAATGTTTCCTTGATATTTTGTTGGCGAAGTTCAATAAATACTCCTGTCTAATGTACTGAATTTCTAAAGTTTGCATTCACTCACTTTAACTGAAATTCATATTCAGCCGTTTACCCACAATATCCCAATAATTGCTGTTTGTGTTTTTACTCTTTCATCAAATCGTTCATTCATCCGTTTGTTCCCTAATAATAATGTTAGGACTGTCCGAATGGAGATTGTGATGATAGTGCTGCTGATCAGGCACTAACACCAAAGACCTGAATTCTTCCTTGCTCCTATATGGGTTGAACATTGGAATTGAACCGCCCCAAGAATATTGTGCGTTTCAATTCCAAAGTAGTCTTAATCATATGAGGCCTGGAAATGAGATAGACGACATGCTCCATTTAATAATATTGATGCGGTTTTAATCTTTTAAATATGTCCAGCACCATGACTGAGAAAAAATAATTATATAGATACAAACTCAATTTTGTCTTCTCCTCTTATACATGAGGCCTTATCTTCGTATCTATTAGGCATGAAAAGAGACAGGCATTTTGCTCCGAATAATAAAATTGACATGGTTTAAAATTTTGTGCTCTTATCCAAAAACATGGCTGACTATGAGTACGTTTACGGATGGAAAATCTGTATTATTCTTCTAGATTTTCCTTTAAACCTACGAGGAAAGGAAAGGGAGCAAATGATTTGACATGTTTAATATTAATTTTTAACTTTTTTAACTTGTGCAACAACATGGCTACAAAAGAAGTATTTTAAAATAGAAGAATCTGTATTTTTCCTATCCTATTATGCTTGAAAAGAGTATCTTCCTTGTTAGAACATATTATTGAGAAAGTGCAGGCCAGCTGACAGAGGTGGACACTAATGGCTTAACAGTAGGTCTTCAAACGGACTGCATGAAAACAGAATATATGCAGTCGGAAGGCGTAGCACAAGACTGAATAGAGGTGGGAAGTGATGAAATCGAGATTGATAAAGAAGTGTATCTACTTTGGGTACATATAGATATAGGTGCTGAAATCTCAAAGAGAAACGGTCAGGATAGAGGCGTTTATATCAATAATATAAGTGCTCAAAAGTGAAATAAACACTAGCATAGGTGTCAGACTCTTCGATAACACCGTTCTACCTGCGATCTTATACACAGGCGAGACTTGGGCTACTACGAAGAAGACAGAACATCAATTAGCTACAACGTAAAGGACCATGGAAGATTCATGCAAGTATTATCATTATGAGAGCACATTCAGTATGAGATTATTCCAGGATGGAGGGCAGTGAACGATGTGGTTGCAGAATACCGAACGCTGAGCCAGAAATGTTACAAAGTTCATAGACACCATGTGGACCTACGCAATTTCCAAATGCTCTCCAAGAGATCGGAAAAGACCACTTGGAAGGCCTCCACAATGATAAGACGATTTATGTCAGCAATTTGAGTGTAAAAGTTAAAGAATTACGCAATCAAGACAAAATTGGAAGTGCATTGTGACCAGCGGTTTACAATAGCATCTCATAGCTTGGTGGATTCTCTGATACGGTGTCGTATCAGTAATGTATAATTCGTCATCACATTAATAAAGAATGGAAATGAAACCTCCCTAAAATTCATTAATATTTTTGGTGAGGCAATTTATTCATCAGTTTGAGGAGATTTGTCCTACCCTCTCTAACACATTCATTCAACAAATCAAGAATCTTATTTTGAAAACATCTCTGCTTCTTTCGTTCAGAGATTATATAACTTCTGTATTAAAATATCTTGCTTTCTTATTTATTCGAAAATAGATACAGCAACCAAACACACACACATGTACACAAACACACAAATATATATCAAAGAGACATACATACGCGCGCCCATTCATATTAGACACTTAGACACACAACACCCACGCAAGGAAGAAGCCACACGTTCACAAACGCTAGCACATAATTCTATACATACGTACTTCTGTGTGCGAGTGTATAAGTGTGTTTGTAGATATGGGGACACATGCGTATATATGTATGTATGTATGTGTATATGTATCTAAGTTTGTATGTATGTTATATTCACACACATATATAAAAAGCTTATTGGCATACGCACTTGTGTGTATATATGTATATATATATATATATATATATATATATGTGTGTGTGTGTGTGTGTGTGTGTGTGTATGTTACTTACACACACATATGTATAAATATATGCACGTACGTATATGCGCGTGCTTCAATATTGATAGAATCTTAGCATATGTTAGGCAAGAATATACACAAATATATATACGTTATTTTCCTCTCTATATACATCAAAATTACAACTCTGTACACAAATATACACAGACACACATTCAGATACATACACACGCAAATACGCATTCACAAATACACATACTCACACACGCACACGCAAAGTCGCAACCAAATTTACCCCCAAAATAACACATAATATACAGATGTTTAGTCGTAATCTAAAATAGTTTAGATGTTGAAACCCCGTTGTGAGTTCATGCAGGTCTACCGATGAGCGATCGTGATTTTGACATCTACTTGAACATCATTCAACTTGTGTACTGCCAGAACTTGCTCACTATTCAAATCTCTTATCGTTCTCATACACACATCCACTCTCTGTCTTTCTTTTCTCTCACTCTCTCGCGCACACAAACGGACACACAGACACATATCAGAAATTAATAATTCTTTCATGAAAACTTCAAAAAGAATAATTCATTAAACAATGGTTTTAGAGACACACGCTCGCTATTGGTGGCTTGAAGCCCAAACTATTTCTGACAAAAACACACACGCATTATATGTATATATACATACATACATACATACATACATACATGCATGCATACATACATATATACAAACATACATTATATTTATAAATGCATACATACATACACACAAATTCAATATATATT
>NC_068989.1:76716167-76717781 GCF_001194135.2 Octopus bimaculoides
TATATATATCTTGAATATATACGTATCCGAATTCGTTTCTAGTCAATAAATCTGTTTTAATATGCACCATTGAAAATCTAGAAGTTCATTCGAGGTGGCATCAAAAAGTTCCCGGACTAGCTATGCTCAGTAAAAGATATCTTATTTACCTAAGTCTTAACATCATCTCCTTCGAATACAACGTTCCCAGCGTTCATGCTAGTTTTGGAATCCGACCTGGAAGTCGTTTTCCGTAAGCGAGTGGAGGACCTTCTGCGTTTCGCTCTGGATCTTGAAAATGATATTAAAACAGCAACCTTTGAGCTGCCTTTTCACCTTGGGGGAAGAGATGGGAGTCTGCAGGTGCTGTATTTAGCGACTATGGTGGGTGCAAAAGCGATAACATGTTGATTTTGGCGAGTAACTCACGAGTGAGAAAAGCTTGGTGAAGAATCCAATCCAGTCATTTCACGAGATGTCCTCCCTCAAACGCTTCTAAACAGTCTCTCGATTGATGGTCCGGTCCTGAGGGACTGAGTTCTCAATGCACGGTACCATATTGCAGGTCTTCCAGATGACTCATCATTTTCTAGTGACATTCTTCTGCTTTTGAAGCGCTTGTGCCTCTCGAAACATTGTGAACGACCCATTGCCTCGTCGCCACAAGCTTGTCGACGTATGCTCAACGTCTCTTCAGTGGATTTCTCCAGTGGACCTCTCCAGTTTAACGCAAAATTACACGTTGGTTCTCTGTTCTTGTCCATGACAAAATCGCAGAGTACAACATACACGTGATCACAAAAACACAAATTTCACTAATTACGAAGTAAACAGAGCGATGTCACGCGGCTCACTTCTTTATGAAGGTCACTGCTGGCTTTCACTGTGCACGCAAACGTATACTGCCGCCTGTTGACGGGCTACAGAATTAGTCCGGGAATATTTTGATACCACCTCTCATTAACATGCATATAAGCATATACAAATCGTTATACAATCACATGTACACCTATACATACATACATAGACTTTTATACACTTCCAAACACGGACACTCATATAAGTTTGTCTACATGTATGCGAGTGTGTGAGTGCACACGTCTGCCTACACAGGATTTTTTTCCTCTTCGTATTGTCATATTTCTAATTAACAGTGAATCATATAATCAGTTCCTATTCATGAGAAGATATAACTTTCATTGTTTTTTTTTCCAGCTTCCGGAAAATTGTCCAATTTCCAGAATATTAGACTAGCTCTGGATATTTTGGATATGAAACAAGAGAATATAAATCAATTTATAGACGGTTAGCTGTTATGTCTCATTTAATTTTATTCAATTCGATTATATTTAAGTAGTTCAAAGTTGGGTATCAGATTTGTGAAGACCATATAATGGATGTTGTAGCTGATGTTCCTTTTTAATTCCAGGTCTGTCTAATTGCGCCATCGTGCCATTCACATTATCTTATTTTGCTCTGTTGAATCCAATAACTTCAACTTATTGGCTCTCCTATGATCTTTATTTAGCTCTATTCATCTCTGAAGCAGTAAGAAGTGCCTTCGGGTTGATGATGTCACCGCATATATATATATGTATAAATATATATATGTATAAATATATATATATATATATA
>NC_068989.1:76718240-76721911 GCF_001194135.2 Octopus bimaculoides
TATATATATATACAATGTATTCGTTCGTGGTATAATTCAACCAAGAGAGCTGAGAGTCAAATACTGTTTAAGTACCACAATACATATCTTCGGATGCTGCTAATCGTTTCACGTCTCTGAAAATCCAAACATATCTAGAGGTATGAAGGCGCGTAGCATAAGGGGTAGATGCTTTGCTTTCACGATCATGACGTCACGGCTTCGCTACTTGGGCAATTTTGTCTTTGAGCAATGCGTATTATTTCAAGGTTGCATGCTCTTTCTGCGTCTGTTGGAGGTAAAGATTACCTCTGTGGTACAATGTTGTGTTTAGTAGTGAGTTTTGTTCTCTTAGTCAGTGAAATGCTACTGAACATGGAATACATTTTGGCCTAGTGGTTCTGTAGGTTGGAGACTAAGTAAATTTGATATTTTAATATATGCATTGGACATTATAGTCAAACGTTTCCTATTCTCCTTTCTCAATTGTTTCTTAGCCATAGGAAGTGGAAAAATTTGACACTGCTTTGAAAATGAAGAAGTTATCCATATGAATCGCGTGGTAAACTTCTGAGTTCGTATAAACTGGAATGCAAATAGAACTATAGACATGAATATGAGATGAAAAACAAGCCCATCTTTTTGATTGGGCCTGTTTCAAAAAGAAAACAATCAGTTTTCATAAGACCATTTATTACTGAACAAATTCAAAATTTTCTTTCACTGAATAAGAAGACGAAAATATCGTAGGGTGGTGGTAATGTTTTTGTGAACCTCTCTAGTAAAAACAAAAATCAGTTTTGTTTCATTTTATTTCAGAAATTTAATTTCCAGCAACATAATTGTGCGTCAGACATTATAACAACGAATTAGAAATGACCCTAGATTGCAGAAATGGAATGATGCCAGCACGGTAGTTAATTTGTTGGGGAAAATTAACAATAAAAACATAGATGAATTTACCCAGTTCGATATTGTTCAGTTTTTGGGAATTTCTAAATCTCTCCTTACCAAAGCCATGGAATTTAGAATGAAACATTTTGATATTGATCTTGACATAAATATGCATGTCGGGAAATCACTGTGTTTTGGCAGAGATTCTGAATGAATAAAATACACTAATCCTCTTTTCATTGACACGATGGCCTTCTTTGGCAAGAGACTTGTTATCTGGCTCAATAATACATTCTCGATAATCTAGAGTCTTGAGTTCACAGCTTAGAAATATGGTTGTAGAGAGATGACGGTCTAGTTATTTCTAACGTACACACGAATATAATCTTGATGAGATAAGGAATGACCCAGTTAGAAAATTTAATGTACTAGAGCTTACCATAGCTACATTTATAAATATAATGACACTTATCTTACTAGATATTAACTTAGAACTCAACCTCGTATTTTTAACAACTTGTCATCGTCGTTGCTTCAAGGTTCCCCATATTTTCTCAGTCAAATGAACATACGTCAAATTTGAAAGCCGCTAATTAAAAACGAAAAATCATTGCAGTTACCATCAAACGGAACAACTACAAGCTAATGAAATAAATAAATACCCGCCAGATCTATAATAGTCCTGTGACATCGCCTTTCAGTTACCTTCAATATAAAATCTGGTATTGTCAAAACTGTTCTTAATCTTATCCGCAAAATCCACATTATGTATAACTGACCAGTATCCTAAATTAGTTAAGCACTAATATTTAAAACTTAGCTTGAGATTTAGAAAATATCATCGAAAACTGGAAGTCGATTTCATACAGACATGACGATTACAACTTAACTACTTATGCTTCTTGACTAATATATAATATACTAAGCTAGGGTTTTAGTCTCAGGAGACATATATGTGCACATCAAGTGTGAGTCGGTACATAAAACCTGAATTTTAATTTAAACATGTAGACAAGTGAAGTGGAACAACACGGCATTTGGAAAAAAAAAGACATTGAAGATCTTAAGATAACTTAGACGTCAACAAATCGAATAACAATGATAGACCCCAAGCGAGGAGGGTATCTGAAATAATTTAGCAGAACACAGTACTTTATACAATGTACACGTATCTATGTATGCACAAACATGCACACACACACAAACACACATATAAGCACACACACATTCACACACAAACACATACATATGCACACAACGATATACCCATTTATTTATATGCAGTTATAAACAATCAATAACTGCTCACTCATATACAACACTGTATATTTACGTAGCTACCAATATTGCTTTAATACATAATGTGTAGAAATACTCATATATTACATATGACCACTACTAAAACCACACCCAGTTAGTACCGGTATACATTACAAACAAGCCAATTAGTTATTGAGTTCTTCCCTTTTCTCATTTAATTTGTTCCTTTGTCTCTATATTATCTGAGGCCCCTTCAAATGTCGTTTGTACTCTTTTCTCACAACGTGTTTCAGTTGCAATATTTAATTAAACTACGATTAAATAATTGCAAATATATTCATATAAAAATATTGGTATTTTATAAATACCACTATAAGTTTAAAAAACAATTATTTATCCATTCTTTCAGTTTGGTCATATATTTTTTAGTTCGTTAAACACACATACACATACACAAACACGCCCGCTAACACACACACACACACACACACACACACACACACACACAAGCACGCACATACACACACGCACGTGCACAAATATATTTGCGTGTGTATATATATATATATAGGTATGTGAATGTGTATACATACATATATATATATATATACTTATATGTATATGTTTCTATATCTGTGTTTATATGATATGTATGTCTGTATGTGTCTATGTGCGTTAACTCCAATAAACGTTTATATGCAATGTGAGCTTAGAATTCATTAATTCAGAATCTTAATCAAACGCAATCTGTTTAAAATGATTTGCAGTGTGAGAAATAAAATAGTCATAAAATACATCCTTTACACGTACAATAAACTAAACTAAACTAAAATAAAATAAAATTTAGCAATATTAAATGAAACAAGCCACAATATTTCTTATTAGTTAGTGACAGACGAAAAGCCCCCGTTGAGAATGTTTGAGAAAGATCAGAAATCAATATGGCTGCAGCATGAGTTTAGTGATTACATGACAGCCTTTATTTCTTCATGCTATTATATAAAACAGACGCTGCCAAAATTAGAAAGACTTCTGTCTTTTTAACAGTCGGCATACATGAGTTAACATTCAGTCTGGTTCTCAAATCGTACATCTTTTGTGAATTTAATTGGAAATTTAATAAAAGGAATAGTGTTTAAGTGTAGTTTCGCTGAAGATTGAATATCAAAAAAAAAAAAAACAGAAATGAAAAATCTCGGGAAAAATATCTATGCATCTTGCCGGAGTTTGAACGACATTACGAATGAAATCACAGCTGACAAAGGATGTGTGTGTGTGTGTGTGTGTGTGTGTGTGTGTGTGTGTGTGTGTGTGTGTGTGTGTGAGAGAGAGAGAGAGAGAGAGAGAGAGACGGCGAGAGAGAGTTGTGATATATATTTATATATATGCATATACATATATATACATGCATACATAAATACACACATACATACACACATACACACACACGCACACACGCGCACAGACACGCTCACCCAGATATATAATTGTATATCATATCATATATCATACATACTTTCTCTACACACAGATGTATA
>NC_068989.1:76722464-76730719 GCF_001194135.2 Octopus bimaculoides
ATATATCGATTGATAAATAGATAGAGAAAGAGGCAGAGAGAGGCAGAGATAAATACAGAGTGAGCCGGTCTAGTGCTACAATCGTCTTTGGCTCTTATCTGCGTCTCTAGTGTAGCCCTGCTCAGGTGTCGGCTAATACTATGAGTGCTTCGTTATTTTAAAATCAACATTATGATAATGATGCTAACAACATCGCCATCGTTATCTTATTGTATGAGACTTCTTAGTCTCAGCTAAATAATTCGATGTGCCAGAAGTAATAGCTAGATCTCACATACAATTTAAAAAAAAAACACAAAACAAACAAAAAAACAGTCGTTATAAAATTAGACATATGTAAATAAAAGAAAGTAAATGACAAACATAGGTTTCGTATCGTTGGGACGTCTATGATCATAGATTTGTGATTTGAATAGATTCATACCATACCATCATCATCATCATCATCACTTCTTCTTCTTCTTCTTCTTCTTCTTCTTCTTCTTCTTCTTCTTCTTCTTCTTCTTCTTCTTCTTCTTCTTCTTCTTCTTCTTCTTCTTCTTCCTCCTCCTCCTCCTCCTCCTCCTCCTCAACATCATCATTATCATCATGCTACTACTACTACTACTACTACTATTACTACTACTGCTGCTGTTGCTGCTGCTGCTGCTGCTACCACCACTACTACTACTACTACTACTACTACTACTACTACTACTACTACTACTACTACTACGATTACCGCTGTTCGTTTTCCTCCATAATTTCAAGTTAATATCTACAGATAAAGAGAGAAAGAAAGAAAGAAAGAGGGAAAGAAAGAAAGAAAGGAAGGAAGGAAGGAAAGATGGAAGTAAAATATCACAATAAATGTAAACTCTTAAATCTACTCAGTTCAGTTTCCTTTACCTGATAAACGAAAGTAGTCACTGGAGGTCCAAATTCTGGTATGGAATTTTATTCGTTTTGTTCGTACTCTGTTCTTTTGTATCATTGATTATTAAACTGTTTTACATATGGAGCAGGAAACACTTCCATCATTGGCGTCGTCGTCGCCGCCATCATCATCATCATCATCATCATCATCATCATCATCATCATCATCATCATCATCATCTTCGTCATCATCATCAGTAAATAATTCTCTCGAGTAGATTTATGACTATTGGTTCCCATGTCCCCACCTCACGACTTATTTCCGTGTGCGTTCAGTTGGATGATTTCTTCATTTTTAGGCGCAAGGAGAAGAATCATGTGAACATGTAATATTTCTTCGTTCTTAATTAACGCAGACATGATTTTGATTTTACTTCTAAATTTGAATTTATTCTGTATTCTATATTTCATGTATATCTATGCCCATAAAATGCTGCTTCTGTAGTTTTGGTCTTCATCAGTATAGATCAATACATAGTCGGTTAATTACAGTATCTTGAAATTGTGTATTTGAATTATTATTTCAATTTCAAATCAGGTAGAGACAGTAAAATGGAAAAAAAAAAAATAGATCATGCATAATTTAGGGTTGGTGAGAGAGAGGGGGTGGGGGTGGAATGAAAGAGAAAGTGAGGGAAAGAAGAGAGCAATAATTTTGGATTTACTAAATTAATTTTACTTTAGTTCTTAAGTGGCGTCGAAGTTTAGAGTTAGGTTGTATGGAAATTATTCCGATTTGAAACTTTCTATAGATATCGGCCAATATTGAGTTTTTCTTCGTTCTATACATGCGAGTTGCGTACACATGCACATAAGATTATTGTGCAGAGACATGACGATTCAAAAAAACAAAAAGAAAAAAAGCAGAAAAATAAAATCCCTGTATAGCGAGTTGATTTTAATCAATGTGGAGAAAATGGCGATAAACGAGAAGACTACTTCTAACAATTTAATTTTTTATTATTATTTAGAATCAATATCGCAAACGGTGAATAGAGACTGGGTATTGTTTTGTATGACAGAATTGAAGACAATACCAATAATATTCCATTATTATTTAATTATAACCTGGGAGGGATGCCGGAAATAAACTAATAAATCGCCAATACCTAAATGCTTCTCGAGAAATCAAGAATACTCAATAACATGCCCATACGAGTATTTTTAATTATGTATATATGTACGTACGGACTTACGTCTGTGTATGTGTGTGTATGTATGTATGAATGTATGTATGAATGTATGTATGTAAGCACGTATCTATGTGTGTATCGACGTATGTATGCATGCATATATGTACGTATGTATGTTTGTATGTGTCTGTCTTTCACCTTTTCTTTTACTTGTCTCAGTTATAAGACTGCGGCCATGCTGGGGGCACCGCCTCGAAAAACTTTAGGCGACCAATTCAACTTCAGTACATACGTTTTTAAAGCGTGGTACTTATTCTTATCGGTCTCACACCAATATAGGTTGTCAAGCGGTGGCGAGAGACAAACGCAGACACAAATACACACAAAGACACACACACACACACACACACACACACACACACACACACACACACACACACACACACACACACACACACACACACACACACACACACACACATTGGGATTCTTTCTTTTTTCTGTCACTATGGTTTGGTCGGCCCACGGCTCTAGTAGAAGGCACTTGCCGAAGATGACACGCAGTGAGATTGAACCCGAAACCATGTATGATTTTTTTCATGCATGTGTCTATGTTTGTATATAAGCATGCATCTATATATGCATGTATATGTGTGTGTGTCCGTGTGTATTCCAAACTTTATATAGATATATATATACCAGACACATAGTCATGTGTGCGAATATAGGTATATATACATTCACGCGTGCACACACACAAACACACATAAGTATGTATAAGTTTATGCCTCTGTTTGGGTGTATTTCTGTTTGTGTATTTATATTTACGTATATGTGCACACAGGAATACAGCACATACCAGACCATATATTCCACATGTATTCATTAAAGCAGAAGGGAAACCATTAATCACAATATATTTTCTTATAATTGGATTACACGTTTCACTGATAAAGCTAGTTTAGTCTTTATAGCTTAAATCTAATTTTGCGAAAGGTCAGGCTATAGACACAAACAGTTTACATGCATAATAGATTCTGTGTGTCTGTTTGTGTACACGCTTTGTATATGTATAACTACATGGAAGATTCTTTAAATCTATTTATATTAAGATTTATACTAATCAATATTAAATTATCCCACATACATGGCTAATTTAGACGTCTACACTTAATTGAAAATCATTAATGAAACGCTTAGGCTTGAAAATTAGTAGACAATTTAATGTGCCCGAACTAAAACACCTCTTAAGTGTTCGTTTAGGTTCATACTCTACACGCTAAAGTTCCTAATCACCCGAAAATGCTAGAAATATTTTGCAAGGCTTTCAAATCCAGATGTTGGTTTTGTGTATGTAAGCCTTTATCGCGTATGTAAGCCTATTTGGTGTGTATGTAATTTTAGTAAACCAGAAAGGAATTAAAGAATTTCTAGGAAGTCGCTTGATCTGAACGTCGTGAGATGGAAGGAGGTTGCAAATGATCGCCCACACTGGAGGCAAATACTGCGAAAGGGAATGAAGAGAGCGAAAGAAAACAGGTACTCGCCATCAAGGAAAAGTGCACTCGACGGAAGGAACACTCAGCAGCACCGGCAAAGAGCTCCCTCAAATGCAGTCACTCTATGCGTGACTGCCACTACCGTGTGGGTCTGTGCACCCACAACAGACGCTGCACTACCCTCAACAAATGACACTATTTCGTTGGGTACAGTTCCATGGCCTCTCGAGACCGACGACCACCTAACCTACTACAATAGTGATAATAGGTGAGGAGGAAGTTTGTAACCATATTAGAAATTTTATAGCGATAACGGAGAAACTCCGCTTATTCATTAATACAAAACAGTAAAAAAAAGAAACCACGAGTGCTCAATGTCAAGTCAGTTCAAAGTTTAAAGTGAATGGTGAAGTCTTAAAATATGTATCTATTTCAGTTAGAAAGATAGTAGAGGATGTGCTAATGGAAACAATGTAATGATGATCAACATCAGAAATGGAAAATCATGGGAAGCATGTGATAGAACTGCCAACATTGGAAACTAAAACTAGAAGAAAAATTGCAATTGCAGTTTAGATTTCAATGTTCTTGTCAATTCTTTACTATGATATCTAAACCTGGTGGAGGCGCAATGGCCCAGTGGCTAGGGCAGCGGACTCGCGGTCATAGGATCGCGGTTTCGATTCCCAGACCGGGCGTTGTGAGTGTGTATTGAGCGAAAACACCTAAAGCTAAACGAGGCTCCGGCAGGGGATGGTGGCGAACCCTGCTGTACTCTTTCACCACAACTTTCTCTCACTCTTACTTCCTGTTTCTGTTGTGCCTGTAATTCAAAGGGTCAGCCTTGACATACTGTGTCACGCTGAATATCCCCGAGAACTCCGTTAAGGGTACACGTGTCTGTGGAGTGCTCAGCCACTTGCCCGTTAATTTCACGAGCAGGCTGTTCCATTGATCGGATCAACAGGAACCCTCGACGTCGTAACCGACAGAGTGCCAACATCTAAACCTGAATATAATATAAAGGCGTAATTAAAAACAAGATATATTCAGAACACCGAGGATGTCCACACAGTATCCTTAATTTGATAAAGGTATCAAACCATCAATATAGAAAAAAGAATAATTACGAACCGAACAGAAACAATGCAGAGGCGACTAAAGGTAATGGTGATAACAAGCAACATATGGTGGTTAGATGATGTATTGAAAATGAAAGATAGAACGCTGTCGAGGCGATTGCTTTAGAGGAACCTGAATAGTGACAAAAACACCAATGTGGCTTAAATATGATCTGATACGTCACAAACATATCTGATACCACACACACGTGGACACACAGTGGCAAACGTGGTGGTTATGATAAAACCACTTTGAGATACAGCACTGGGCAAGTAAAGACAAACAATATTATACGCGGCTAATTTAGTTAAGTAAATCAAATTAAGAACCTTTTACTACAACATTACGATGTAAAATTAGCAGTTTTAGAGCACCCGAGCGTGAACAGAAAACACGAACGAACAACATTTTAGGTGTTGAGTACACATCTTAAAGAGCTAACTTTCTCTATCAGTAAAATATAGCACTACTTATTTACTATAATCTAAAAATTACCAGGAAAAAAATTTCTCCTAAAACAATTGTGGTCTCTTCTATTCTTCTTTGACCACTTCTTTTGCTTCCATAGAAAATAATCAACAGGGTCAAAGATGTTGTGCAATACGCCATTTGTTACAATCAAAGACAAGCTTAACACTCACAAAGACAAGCTTAACACTCACAAAGACCTTTCCGCATAATAAAGTTCTGTAGTCTTTTGTGGTCTCAAAGTGTGGCCATTGGTACATTTGATTGTATCAAAGTAAGTTCAATCAGAATTAATCTATTTGAATGAAGATTGCTTTCAGCTGATAAATAAATCGTTATGGTGAGCAATTAAGAGCAAGAATTATGGTCTCTAGCAACAAAGTGTGGATGTCGGGTTCGATTCATGTCCAAAGTCAATTCATTTGAACGTCTCAAAACACATTTGTCTGCTTATTCCTCTAGTTTAAAAGTCTTAAATGAGAAACTTACAACTTTCATTCTATAGGATGTTTATATCTAAAATATTTCTGTAAAACATAAGAGAAAAATATGTTTAGATACAAACATCTCTTTTAAAAAATCGTTTGTTTATTTGATTCGAAATCGATTTTTATTTTTGTCATAGAAATCTAATAGCTTGAGTTCTTTGTCAAAAATAAACAACCACAACAATGTCGAATATTTATATTTGTAAGGGAGACAATGTGGTTTGATTGAGAATATAATTGTTTTATCAGAAGTTAGTAGAAGACATTCAATATTTCTACCTATAGCTGTTCTATAATTATATTAATCAATTTTTAGTTTTTATTTTTCACTAAAATATATTACTTAAGCTCTGTCTTCATTCATCCATCATGTCAACAATAACTATGATAATAGCTTTTTTCGTAAATATTTTTTACGTGTACGTCACTCAAATCTGAAATATTCATCAAGTTTATTAAATTTACGAAATGTTATTAATTTGTTTTCAGCTAGCTTTAAGGTGAAGAGTAGTAACTCTATGTAGATAACAAAACTTATTTCGCCTGAAGTTCTTATAGGTACTGCTTGAAAGAGAAGCGTAGACGAAGCGACGCTCGAAAGTTATGTGGTAAATCTTTTTATGCGGATTGTACGGATAGTAAGTACAGGCAATGACTAGAATAGTGAATTGAAATACTGAGCTGGTATTTCAGAAAAAGGTCCGACAAACTTTACTGATATTACATCATCCGCGATTACATAATTGAATTATTACATCAATACGTGAGCATATATTTGTGAGACTAGAATTTAATATTAATGCCTTCCTTTAGAGTGCAAGTAGCAATGAGTATGTGAAAATGCTTAGAAAGGGAAAATAAATCGACTCATCGGAGTCGTATCTGTTGTATCATGGTACTCTTGTTACGAACATGTAATCAATAATTGGCAAGTAGCGTTCTAAGAAATCATATTACTGCAAACCGAAGCACCGACACAGTTTCTTGTTCCCATTGTAGCTCATGAAATCGTATTCCATTTACATCGTAAAGAATGGGAAGCTATTTGATCTCATTTTCCTCTAATACGTCCGGCACCTTGGTAACCTATGTAAGAAATCAATATCTAAGAAATGAAAATGTAAAAAAATAAAACAATATTTTCTGTAAATCATATATGAGGTTACAAGAAACTGAACTGTTTACAAAATTCTGTTTACTGTGTAAGGCTAATTTACAATACAGTACTTTGGACAGTAGACCTGCACCGACGCAGCCAGATGGAAAAAAAGTCACTGTTTAAAACGTTTTACTAATTGCTCTCATCTTTTACATTCTTTGAAATAAATTATTCAGACGTTATCAGACGTGGTCATCGTTTTCTCGAAAGACCATTATTGTAATACGTTTCTTCAAATCCGGGTGTATTGTCTGATAAATTATTTCTAAGTGTACTATTTCAATTTCAATCCTTAATGAAGCCCCTTTCAATTTTTGATATATATGTCGTTGTTAGACTATTCCTAACAATATACTTTCAAACATCTAATACTTTTCTAACTTTCTATCTCACTTTCCCTCTCTCTTTCACACACACACACACATACGCACACACACACACACACACACACACACAAACACACACACATACGCACGCATACACGTACACACTAACGTGACACATACATACAGGCATTCGCGCACACATACATGTACATGAGTATGTATCACACTCTCCCTCTCTTTTCCTCACACACTCGTATACACTCACATATACACATATGTGTATATATCTCCCTCCCTCACGCCCCCACTCTTTCTCTCTCTCTCTCTCTCTCTCTCTCTCTATATATATATATATATATATAGATATATATCTGTGTGTGTGTGCGTGTGGGAGGGCGTTTGTGTGTATGCGTGTGTGTGTCTCTCTATATAGATATTTACTAACATACGTCTATGTATGTAAGTACATATAAATGCGTGTGTGTATATATACATACATACATACACACATACACACACTCACGCACACACACACAAACACACACACACATATATATATATATATATTAGTGCTGCTGTTCCTTTCATAAAGATTCAGTAATTGCACTATATTGTGTGTAAAACAAGATTGCGAGGTATATATACATACTCATGTATATATATATATATATATATATATATAGTACTGAATATATTCTGGTTATATATTTAATTAATTCAATTAATTCAATTGATAAATTCTTATATATATATATATATATATATATATGAATATGTGCATTTGTAAGCTTTTGCAAACGCGTGCATTGTTTACTGTATATTAAGACAGCGTTTTTGTGTAAATCTCCAAGCTGTTAAATAACCTCAAACATCTTAGTAAACCTAAGTAGTGGTTTAATCAAGACATTTTAAAATATATAATGTTGATAATAAGGAAAACTGAAGAATGTGAGCACTCAAACTTAATGTTTCTGTGAGTTGTGAAAAACAGGTCATCTATGAACGTTATCGTTTACTACTACTGCTAGAAGCGAACTTGAAACTAATAATGGAAGAGAAAAATTCCTCTTCAAACAATCTTATATTTATACACTCTGAAGAGATCGTGCTAATGACACATAAATCGCTGCATATAAATATGCAAC
>NC_068989.1:76730959-76734105 GCF_001194135.2 Octopus bimaculoides
TATATATATATATATATAAATTCCGTATAATAAGAAAATTAAATTCTTTAAGGTATCTATACTGAACCGTTACAATTGTTTCTGTACCAACTCTGCTTCCATCGCCAGTTTACGCAAAAATTGAAATCGAAAATACACACAACTTCTTTAATCTGATCATTTATTATTTATAATTTCCTTAGTTAGCAACTACTTTGCTAAAGTATATTCACACGCAACCTTTTGGGCTGTGACTCTAACTCACATTCGTGTGCTTTATTATTTATCTATTTATATACATTGTTGGCCCTTTTAAATATTTAAATATATTTCTATCTGAGATTTGCACTCTCACTTAATTCCCTTCACGAACGTCTTTAGTTGTTTTGTCACGCACTCATCTACAGTACAGTTAATCACTGGAACACGATAGAAAAGTCTTAATGGCTTATTTAACGGAGAAGTAGCAATGTCCTTGACCCAGTTCAAGACCTCCGAATTTTGTGAAAAGAAACAATTTGCAAACATTAATCATTAGAATCAGTTAACTGCAACATATTCGTGTAAGAGCACGTAAGGGCCAGTTTAAATAATTCTACAAAGAATAATTCAACTCACACCCTCCAGAAAACAAAAACCGTATTCAAAAAAATCAATAAAAATACAAAAAGAATAACTAGTAAATGGTATAAAATGACTACGCACGTTTCGTGGCTATATTTTCAAATAGATAACTATTATCAGAGGATGTGAAGATTACTTACGGTTCAGTCCCGTTCATTATCACTGACGATTTACACGTGTGTCTGCCAACTTTGTGCCAAAACTGCTCTTCGCTGACCCAAAAGACACTCGTGTTTCAGTTGCACAAGATCTACTTGCTTGTATCAAGAACGATGAAAACGTTTTGAAAATACTGCGTAGGCCTCTGAGCTCGCCAAACGTTTGACGCAGGTGCTTTGCTCAACATTCTCAGTCATTGCCAATGCAACAATCACACGCAATACACCTTCCTTTCAAGCAAATCAGCTAGAACGTTAGACCTTAGCGCGCAAGCACTTAATCGCAGCAGCCCGGATTCCACTTACATGTATATATATATATTTATATATCTATATATGTTGTTGTTGGCACTCCGTCGCTTACGACGTCGAGGGTTCCAGTTGATCCGTTCAACGGAACAGCCTGCTCGTGAAATTAACGTGCGAGTGGCTGAGCACTCCACAGCCACGTGTACCTTTAACGTAGTTCTTGGGGATATTCAGCGTGACACAGTGTGACAAGCGTGACCCTTTGAATTACAAGCACAACAGAAATAGGAAGTAAAAGTGAGAGAAAGTTGTGGTAGAAGAGTACAGCAGGGTTCGCCACCATCCCCTGCGGAGCCTCGTGGCGCTTTAGGTATTTTCGCTCAATAGACACTCACAACGCCCGGTCTGGGAATCGAAACCGCGATCCTATGACCGCGAGTCCGCTGCCCTAACCACTGGGCCATTGCGCCTCCACAATGGCATTACGTTCCATTACTTAATAAAATAACAAATGACATAACGTATACCTGGTGTAAAACTGGACAAGAGACAAGCATGGAAGGTCCTAATTCTTCATCAGTTATAAACCAATTGTTAATGCTCGGTTTCGCACCATTAATTTCAATTGAAAATTTGTAAATTTCAATTAATGATTTGTAATTACTGATAATTGTAATGGTAATAAATATAATCCCTTCTACTAAAAACACAAGGCATGAAATTATGGGGGAGGGTAATTGTCTATTACATCGAATCCAGTGTTCCGCTTGTACTTAATAATTTAAGATTCCCGAAAGGATTAAAGATAAAGACGGCCCTGGTGCAGTTTGAACTCAGAACGCAGAGACAGATCAAATGCCGCTAAGCATTGTGCCCAGCGTGCTAACGATTGTGCCAGCTCGCTGTCTTTAATAGTTATAGACATAAATGGATAGCTAATGAGAGAGGGAAGGAAAACGCGCGGAGGCAGGAGTGGTCGTGTGTTTGTGTGTGTGTGTGTGTGCATGTGTGTGTGTGTGCGTGCCTATGTGTGTGTGCGTGTACACCTACACCCATTATAGCAAACACACACAAATAAATATTCACAGGTATGCACACACAAACGTATATTTCATATGTGAGAACATGAGGAAGAGGTAGAGAGAAAGAGCGAGGAAGAGAGAGAAAGAGCGAGGAAGAGAGAGAAGGCAGAGCGAAAGAGGGAAAGAGAGAGAAGATGAGAGAGGAAGAGGGAGAGGGAGAGAAAGGGGTAGAGAGACTGAGAGAGGTTCATGATTCTTCAAAAACATACGTTCGTGTATATAATGACACACTCATACAGGCAGGCAGAATGATATTCGTAAACACAAATCTTTCAAGCATTGACCTAAATCTCTATAGAAAATAGTCAATGTTTCAACGAGTCTTTACGTCTGTTATATTTTTCTACTTGAGGTAAGGAGCTCTGTTTATTTCATCAAGGAGTATCAGATGGCTGTGATGTTAGTTTATGAAATCGTGCGAGAAATCTTTTGTAAGTATGAGAGACATAGTATAATTCTTTATTATAACTGACAGCGTATTTCATACTACTTTTCAAACTGATGGACGCTTGATCTTTTACAGACTAATGATCCGTCAAATTCAATTATCAGGTGCAAACTGTGCTCCAAGATTTGGTTGTTTTCAACAGCGCTTAATTCCTGAAGTGTATGTATGTATGCATGTATGTAGTCATGTATGTATGTAGCTATGAATGCATGGCGATATGAATATTTTCTGTATATCTATACACACACACACACACACACACAGACACGCACACACACACACACACACACACACACACACACACACACACACACACACACACACACACACACACACACACACATATATATATATATATATATACACACACAAAATTCCTTTCTTCACTCTTGCCCACCTTTCGCATCTTCCTCTGACACCTACTACTTCTCTTCACTCCTGCCCACCTTCGCTCTTCATTGTTAACCCCTTAACCCCACCCCACCTCACACACTAGCAATGACCACTTCTCAGAATCCACACAATACACCATCATCTGCAGACCCACGCCCACACTGAAGCACACATCCACACACGTCAAAGTCACTAGCCCCTGTCAATGGTTTC
>NC_068989.1:76734597-76737013 GCF_001194135.2 Octopus bimaculoides
TATAGTAGTACGTGCGTTTCGTACAAACTCCATTTATTCATATAGTGAGAACACCACAGAATGTACAATGAAAATGTACTCCTCAGCTGCATAATTTAATTTCATTTTAGAAAGACATTTTGAAGATGTTTGCAAAAAAAAAAAATAAGAGTAGAAAACATACCATCTCGACTATGCTGCTGTTCCTTATCCACTAAATCTATGCTATATCTAATAGAATCATATTTTATGGCTCGTCTTAGGGCGTACCACCATTTATTGTTACTGATGGCACATGTTAATGCCCTTTGAGTTATCGTCTTCATCTGCTTTCTGTATTCTTCAATCGACAAAAGGGTCGTATTGAGTTTCCAGTAGCCAGATCCCTTTCTATGTACCTTATCTAAGTTCAGCGTACAGGTAACCATCTTGTGGGCATTGTAGCTGACTGGATAAAACTGTGGGCACTTAACTATGCTTTTATCTACTTTTCTAATTAGAATCCTATCTATATACGATCTGGACGACCCGTCGCTCTTTGACCATGTCCACAATGAAGCGTCCGGGTGCTCCAGCCTATATGAATCTGCTAGATGAAAATGACTATACAGATCCCGGAAGCCAGGGTTACTTGTTCTATTCGGTGTCGAGCCAACACAATCACCGCGTGCATCGCAGAATTTGTTAAAGTCTCCTAGCAAAATTAAGAATGCAACGTGACTAGAAACTTTTCTAGGTCACGAAAATATTCACTTTTTTCACCAGAAATATTGGGTGCATAAATAGCAACCAGCCACAACTGGAAGTTAAGTTCAAAATGACCAGCCTACCTTCTGGATCAGAAAAAATCAATCTTTTCTCCGAAACACGGAGAAACGTATTTCTCGTAGCCTTTCAGTAGGAGCAGATCTCTTGGTCCTTTCAATCGGGCTTCTGTATCAACAATTACATACAAATCCCACAACCTAATGTCTTTTAGGAAGCGCCCTCGCTTCCAGCTCGACATCAGGCCACGTACAATTCCTCTTCACTAGAAACTGATAAGGATATTACTATGATTTATAACGATGAACTTTTTCATATTTTAAAATATTCATGATTCCATCCTTATTTGCATATAATAGATTATATTTAAATTTAATTACTTACAGAGAACAGACATTGTTTTTATATTTGTATCTTCCCATTTCACCTACTGTTCGACAATTCTGATTTAATTACACTTTATTGTGTTACACATTCATATACTTCGTATTTTGAATTCTAAATTTCCATCAACATTCCCACATAAGAGTTTCCTACCGCTCACCGACATACAGAGAAATAAAAAAAATATATCTTTCGTTCATTCACCGAAGTGAAATAATCCACTTCAGACAATATTTATACAGGAAAAATAATCGCTTGCGGGAAATGCAGAATTCGAAAGTGTACAAAATTAGAACTCACATATGTTATGTCTATTTCGGAAACCGATTGAATTTTTTATCCGATGAATCTTGGCATGTACTGAAGAGGGAATGTGTAGTTGCAACACACACATGACTATATAGAAATGGCTGTGTGTATATATGTGTATTTGCGTGTCTTATGTTTGAAAGTCTAGGCTAATTATTTCAACAAAGTAAACGATCCACGCGAAGCACTTACTATAGAGAAAAAAGTTATAACAATTTACAGATTAGAAGAAAAGTAAAAATAGCTACATACATACATACATACATACATACATGCATGCATACATACATACATACGTTTATGCATCCCCAAAAAATGTATGTTTGTTTATGTTCATTTTTAAATGTGGTAAGTTTATTTTCTATTTATACATCTCCATATAACTGAAATACTGAAATCTTTGTGTGTGGCCTACCACGAAAAACAAACCAACTGATTATCATGGATATCACTAGCAGCTCTTGCCCCCGTTACTTTTAATGCCATATGCCCCTCTCGCTCTTTCTCCTTTTGACGAGCATACGCAATCACCTGTTATCCTACCATCTATAATGACAACGCGAAGCTTCCATTTTTGCAAGGTTCACGTTAAGATTTCACTCTTCAATTTTCTGTGTTCAACAGAGTAAACATGAATTTGATTCTATTTCACGTTAGGTGGAGGAAAACCTGAGTAGAAGCAAGAGAAGGAAAGGCACAAAGAAAGACCCAGAAAGAGAGAAATATATATAACTAATAAAATAGAAAGAGTAAACAAAACAGATATTTCATCTTCCGTTTTTCTTAACCTTCGCGTTTTGTATATACTGCCTCGTCGGTTTTTCACATTTCTACTCTTATTCAAATTTTTTTTTTAGTTCTTTATGATATGTGGTTTGTGCCTGATGGATATATCTGAGATATTTCTTAACATATGAAACTATTAGGCATGTATTCTGTTCTTTAAATAGATAGTGCTTATCTCTCACCAGTTGGAGTA
>NC_068989.1:76737664-76740355 GCF_001194135.2 Octopus bimaculoides
TATATATATATATAATAATATTAGGGACAAAATCCAAAATTACAGGTAAAAAACTCAGTTAAAATCAATTTATAAAAAATTAAAATTAAATTGATTTTCATCGATGAGTTCTTGAAAATTGGTTATTTTCCCTAAAACTATATATTTTATATATATATATATATATCAACATCAGCACGCTGAACACCCACACATGCACCACCGGCAACACACGTAGCTACAACCGTAACAGCAGCAACAACAGCAGCACCTACACCAGCGGTAGCAGTAATAACAATAGCAATATTAGGCAAGACACCACAAATCCTAGGAAATACATTGGTTGCGCGCAAACTTCCTTTAATAAACGTATTTCCAGCCATAGATCCCTCTTCAGGGTCCTGGAAACGAGATATCTAACACCGCTGGCCTGCCATATTTGACAACTGAAGGAAGATGGAATTCCTCCACCGTCCCAGTCCGTACATAAGTGGAACGAAACGCTGCAAGCTATGTGTAGCCGAATGCATAGAAATCTGGAAAAGCTCGGACGTACCAGGTACCATACTGAATTCCTGAACGGAGAATTTCTGGCCGTGCTTGTATTTCAAAAGATTCTTCTTATCGTTTCGGAGACGGCATAATAGCGATAATAGCAGTATTAGCGATAATTACAACACAGCTGGAAATTGGTTGTTGATGAAAGTAGGAGATAACTCCCTCACTTTAAACCTCATAGCCAACAGGCTGCGTAGCTGAAGGAGGACGACACAGCTGGAAGCCGATGACCAGCAGCAAAGGGAGATACTCCCCATTGTTTATATTTGTATCGTTTCCAACTCTATATTTTAAAGACTGCTCGATTTCTTAGAGTGTGCTTCTTCTCCGGATTTATGTCTTTCTAAAAAGACGATATATATATATATAAAATCATAAATATATAGGGATTGACAGTAACCTGCTTCTCCAACATACTGAGAATTCAGAAATAGCAGCCAAAGAACTACTGATTCCAAAACTACAAATTTTACTCAATCAATTTAGAGTAAAATTTGTAGTTTTGGAATCAGTAGTTCTTTGACTGCTATTTCTGAATTCTCAGTATGTTGGAGAAGCAGGTTACTGTCAATTCCTATATATTTATGATTATAAATGATTTTACCGATAAGGTTTTTTCATACTGGGCTACCCGGCAAAATTGTTAATTATTAATGTTATTACTAATTGACGATTCCCTGCCCTGTATATCTATATATATATATATATATATACATATATACATACATACATGCATACATACATACATACATTCACACATACATACATACATACATATATACATACATATGTATTACTTGTTTCAGTCATTTGACTGCGGCCATACTGGGGCATCCTCTTGAAGAATTTTAGTCGATCGAATCGACCCAATAATTTATCTTTTTAAAGCCTGGCACTTATTCTGTTGGCACGTTTTGCCAAATCGCTTATTTACAGAGACGGACATATACCAATAGCAGTTGTCAAACGGTGTTGGGGGACAAACCAAGAAGACATGCAGAAATCGACCAAAGTCTTGAGAGAGGACTTCGTAGACGGAAACTAAAACAGGCTCGTTTTATATGTGTGTATGTGTCTGTGCGCGCGCGTATGTGTATGTGTCTGCTTGTGTGTGCAAACAGAGAGAGAGAGAGAGAGAGAGAGAGAGAGAGAGAGAGAGAGAGAGAGAGAGAGAGAGAGAGAGAGAGAGAGTAAAACTAAAAATACAAAAATATCACTCAGCAACTCTATAAAAGAGATATTCAACCATCGATAGATAGTTGAATTTCCCGCAGCTTACGAACTCCCAAGTAATGAATAAGAAAAGATAAAATAACCGAAGCAGAATTGACCATGCAAGTTCGCATGGATCTCTAAATGCGATATTACGAATAGAAGATCATAAAAGGAGAAAAGCTAATGCATTGGAACTTGAAAGTATGTAACACACAAAGAATAAAAATAAATGAAGATACACTTCTTCGAAGTCACTTACAATAAGGAATAAAGAAATGTAGCTGTTGGTTTCAAAATAACCTAGACTCATTCAAAATATACATTTGATAAATCTGAAGAAGCAAGACTATAAATGATGCTGGAAAAATGGATACGCAACATTAAAATGAGGTGCAAAACGTGTATAAAATGTAATTTAGGCAATCCCATAAAATGTTTCAAATTTAATCATGTAGCGGTTATAAGCAGTTGCTCTTAGCGTAATTACCTCTAACCGAGATGTTGTAAATATATTCTTAACCAACATGTATATGTTTCAAAACACTTCTTTTTTTTTTATTTTAGCATTTATCGTTTACTTCTTTCAGTCACTGGGCTGCGACCATGCAAGTGCACCACGTCGAACGGTTTTAGTCGAGGAAATCGACCCCTGTACTCATGATATTTTAAAAATCTGATACGTGTTCTACGTGGCACTTTTCTCCAATCATTAAGTTGATAATGCCGAGCGTAAAGAGACCAGCACCTGTTGTCAAACGGTGCAAGCCGAACACAAATACCAACATTCATTCAAACGCAATCACAAACACATGCACAGAGATACATAAAATAACTCGTATATACATACATACATACACACACACACATATATATATATATATATGTATATATATATATATGTGTGTGTGTGTGTGTGTGTGTGTGTGTGTATGCGTGTAT